>NC_090021.1:73617452-73920861 GCF_037176765.1 Anolis sagrei
AACAAAGAGGCTTCTCCTCTTCGCTGAAGCTGCCAGGAGATGGCCGCCAAATGAGACTTCAGCGATGACAGCGACAGACCCCGTTTGGTAAGGTGCAGTAAGAACAAGAGAATTGACGGTACCGAAGGCCGAGGATCGTCCAGTCCCTTCTCCGAGAGGAAGGCCTGGAAGCGGTTGAGGCAAGCCGAATAGCACTTCTTAGTCGCTGGTTTATGAGCTGCGGCCAGGATCGGAAGAACTCCTGGACAGAGAGACTTCAGAACTGGATCCTCCACGCTGAAAGGTGAAGAGAAGCAAGGTCGGGGTGGAGTAGCTGGCCCCCCTCTCGGGAGAGTAGATCCTGCCGAAGTGGAAGGCGTCTCATCCGCTCCTCGGACAGCTGGAGGAGGACTGGGAACCACGGTTGTCGTGGCCATTCCGGCGCTATCAGGATACAGTTCGTTTGCGCCGATTGAATCCTCTCGATCACCCTCAGGATGAGCGGGAAGGGCGGGAAGAGGTAGAGCAGATGTTTTGACCAATCTAGAAGAAATGCATCCCCGAGACACCCCGGTACCGCGTTTGGAGCCAGACGTGCGCCGAACTGCGGCAGTTGAGCATTTTGAGGCGACGCAAAGAGGTCGGCAGCCGGAAGACCCCATTCCCTGAAGATCTTGGCCAGTTTGTCGGGGTTCAACCTCCATTCGTGCGAGGTCGACTTTGTTCTGCTGAGCGCATCTGCCTCAACGTTGGTCTCGCCTGGAAGGTGCAGGGCTGTTATCGACACCGACCTGGCTACACACCACTCCCACAGTTCCAACGACAGCTTGAGCAGTTTTCTCGAGCCCGTGCCGCCCTGCTTGTTTACATAGAACATTGTCACCATGTTGTCCATAAGGATCTGGACAGATTTTCCGGTGACCAGGAGGGCGAATGCCCTTAGGGCTTTGAAGATCGCCAGCAACTCTAAGTAATTTATATGACATTGTCTTTCCTCCAGAGACCAGAGATCGAGTACCGAGAGGTCTCCTGTATGGCATCCCCATGCGAACATCGAAGCATCCATCGTGATGGTGATGGATGGAGGCTCTGGGTGAAAGGGAATGCCCTTGCAGACATGCTGGCGGTTCATCCACCAGTTCAGCGAGTCTTTCACCGACCTCGGGACCAGCAGACGTTTTGAGGCACTGTCCCGCATCGGATTGAAGTGGTCCAGGAACCATCTCTGGAGGGGACGGAAGCGGAGCCTCGCCAACGGTGTCACCATTACCGTGGAGGCCATGTGCCCGAGGAGGACCTGTATCTGCTTCGCTGGAACTACTCGGGATCGACGAACTTTGAGCGCCTCGGCACGTAGAGCCCTGAATCTCTCCTCCGGAAGGAACACGGACTGGGAGAGAGAATCGAACATGGCGCCTATGAACTTTATGCAAGTGGTGGGTTCCAGATGAGATTTCTCCTCGTTCAGCTGGAGGCCCAGTTCTTCGAGGAGGGAAAGTGTCTTTGCCACCTGAATCCGCAGGAGGTCTGGGGAGCGAGCCGCCAACAACCAGTCGTCTAGGTATGGGAAAATGCGGATTTTTTCCGTTCGGAGGGCTGCTGCGACCACCGACATGCATTTGGTGAAAGTTCTCGGTGCCGTCACGAGCCCGAACGGGAGCACGTTGAAGGCATAAGTCTGTCCCGCTACCCTGAAAGCCAGGAAGCGTCTGTGGTGTTTTCTGACTGAGAGGTGAAAATAAGCGTCTCGGAGATCAACGGACGATACCGTCACCATCCGGAACCTTTGGGGTTCGATGAAGGAGTTTAAGTCTCTGAGATCGAGGATTGGGCGGAGGGAGCCATCCGGCTTTGGGACAGTAAAGTATCTGGAGAAAAAGGCTCGATGGTTTTGAGAGTCCGGTAGGGGGGAAATGGCCCCTTTTAGAAGCAAGGTCTCGACTTCTGTCAGAATCGTCGAAGATGGCTCGGTATCGACAATATGTCCCGTTGGTGGGAGTTCTTCGAACTCCAATGCATAACCTTCGCCGACAATCTTTAAAACCCATGCATCTGAGGTGATATTTTCCCATGCAGGAAGAAAGTTCGTCAGGCGATCTCCGAACGGTGTCGAGCCGGATGGAAGAATGAGGGCGGGTACCATCGGGAGGGACATGGGAACAACATCGGTAACAGAACTGCAAGCGGTATCGTCCATTAGGGCGTCAAATACGACGTCTGGCCTGGTTGCCTCCCGAAGCCTGGCGGGACCTCGAGCGTTGCTGCTGGTGTTGTCTGCGCTGCTGTTGAGGTTGCTGAGGATGGGTTTGTTGGGAAGAGTGCAGGGGACGGACTGACTGGCGGTACTGGATCGTACGGTACGGGACCGTGTCGACGCTTGTATTGGAACCACCTAGTTCTCTGTGCCTGGTTCTGGTTTTCGAACCCGCACTTGGCAGCCAAAGTCTTGAAGTCATGATTCGACTTGAGCTTGTCGTCCGTCCCAGCATTAAAGAGTCCGAGGGTGTCAAAGGGAAGGTCCTCAATGACCTGCCTCGAAGATGTTGAGAGGCCAGAAGACCGGAGCCAAGCATGCCTCCTAATCGCCACGGCGTGGGCGATCATCTTGCCAGCAGTGTCCCCAGTGTGCTTGGCCATTTGCATCTGATGATGCGCCAAGGAGTTCGCCTCTTGGGCTAGGGTGGAGAGGACGGTACTATCCTCCTCAGACATTCTTTGGAAAAACGGTGCCGCTTTTTCCCAAAGTATCTGCTGGTAAGCGCCCATGCACGCGCCATAGTTAGCCATCCGAGCTAACAAGAGGGCGCCAGAGTAGAGCTTTCTGCCCACTGCATCGAACCTCTTCCCCTCTCGATCAGACGGCGTTGACGATTGCCTCCCAAACGCCTGGGCCGCTTTAACCACCGCCGAGTTGGGATCGGGGTGATGCTTAAGCCACTCCAAGCCCTCATCATCTGTTCTGTACCATGCCTCTATCTTCTTGGATGTAGGAGGGATGGAGGAGGGGGTTTTCCAAGAGCCTTGGATGACCTCGAGGAGATAGGGAAGGAAGGGTAGAAGAGGAGCAGGTGGAGATTCTGACTGCACCCTCTTAAAAACTGGGTCCTGTACTGCTTTGGAAGTCTGCTTGACCTCCAAGCCTAAGGCATCAGCCATACGAGCCATTTGATCTGCAAAGGCTCGGACATTGTCCGTAGGAGATGGCGGATCGACCTCGTATGCATCATGGGTAGGTGATCTCTCGATCCCGAGAGACAGAACCGATCCCGAGTGTACCGATCCCGGCAACTCGCCATCTTCCTCTTCCTCATCGGCAGCAATGGACTGGGGAGGAGGGGACAAGGAAACGTCCCGAAGCGGTTGTTGCGGCAAAACTGTTGGAGGGCCTTTAGATGTTGAGGCCTGAATGGCACGAGCCAATCTCATAGTCTGTCTGCCCCTTTCCGGAGTCTCCGTCACCGGAGAAGTCTCCTGTCTTGCCGTCACAGTTGTCACGGTCTCCTGTCTGGCTGTCACAGATGGAAAAAGCTCCTGTCTGGCAGTCACAAGTCTAGCTGGTGCCTCGATCATCATGTCCACTGAAATCACAGGGGAATCAGGTTGCTCTATAGGCGGCTCTGGTGACCGCTGTAGCTCCCGAGCAGGTTGGGAAACCGGCTGGGGTTGAGCAGGCTGCAACGGCGATGACCTCGCCGACGAGGTGGCCGAGGAGGCAGTGGTTGGTCTTCGGGAGGAAGAAGAAGACGAGGATGGAGGCGGCATCGTCTTCTTCTTCTTTGCCGGTGGCTGTGCCGTCTTCGACAGAGACTTTCCCGGGGTGGGCGGGATGGAGGATGAGGTGGAAGCACACCGAGATTCCTCTTGAGCTTGGTGAAAAGCAATGCGAACCGCCGTGGCAGACGGCGGAGTCGCCGATGTCGACCTCGTGGATCTAACCGACCTCACTGACGCCACCGAGCTGGTCGAAGAGTGCCGGATGCACACGATCTCGGTCGTAACCGTGAATGGTTCCTTCTGCTTCGTCGGCCTCGTGGCCTTAGAAGCTGTCGACACCGAGGCCTTAGAAGCTGTCGACATAGCTGACCTCGGTCTTTTCTGTGCGGCCTTTCTCGCCCTTGTCTGGCGAGGCTCTACCTGAGTCGAGGGATCGACGGATTTCGAGGTCGATGCCTCCTTCGACGTCGACGACTGAGAGGCCTTGGTCGATGTTGATGTCGACGGCTTGGATACCGAGGTTGATGTCGACGCCGGTGTCGATGTTGAAGGTACCGGAGCCAACGTGTGCTGGTACAAAAGGTACCGAAGCCGATGAACCTGATTTTTACGGGATTGTGCCGTCAGCGCTTGACAATTACGACACGAAGAGGTAATATGTGCCTCGCTGAGACACAACAGACAAAGAGCGTGCTTGTCCGAATCAGGAATCTTCCTCGGACAATTCACGCATCTTTTGAAACGAGTCGTGGACATAGCTAGAAGAATCGAAGCGAGCCGTGCGGCGGAAAAACAGGAATTGCGACGGTATGCGCGGGGCGCCCTTTTATCCCCTGCCGGGGCTGGGCGGGGTTACCGCCAAAACTTGAAAAGTTTAAACTGTAGAAGTTTCCGTTGGAGCCCGCGCAGGCGCAGTCTCTCCACAAGTGTGCATTCGCAGAGACCACGAAGAAAAATATGGGAATTATATTCCCAAGAAAGCAAACTCATACTGGATATAAATAATGTAGAGCAGTGGTTCTCAACCTGTGGGTCCCCAGGTGTTTTGGCTTACAACTCCCAGAAATCTCAGCCAGTTTACCAACTGTTAGGATTTCTGAGTGTTGAAAGTCAAAACATCAGGGGACCACAGGTTGAGAAACTACTGATGTAGAGGCTGAGGTTATTTACACAGCTGATATTACATATTGTTCATTTTAGGGTTATATTTTATAGAGCTGTTGAGGCTCACTTAATGAGACACTGCCATTGTTTTTTCTTGATCTGCAGGGGGGTCAGGGGAGTCTGGGGGAATACACATATCTGGCTGTGGCAGATTGCCAATTGATTGCCAAAGCATGCTGCTTCACCAGCTTGAATGGGGGGTGGGCGGGAGGGCTGACCTAGGAATTGTCCCAACCCTCCCAAAATTGTGGCTTTAATTTAACCTAGGGTTTTTTAAAAAAATTCTCCTAAAATGTGAACTATTTTAAATCATTTATATATCCATCCATATATATATGGATACATTTTTCTTTTTCACTTTATAAATCTAAGAGGAAGAAAGGGGCAAGGGAGGGCCACACCAGCACCTGGTTCAGGTCAGTCTGAACCATTTTTTGTTTGTTTTATAAGTGTAAGATATTTAATATATTTACTGCATTCATTAAATCTTAATGGGACATAAATTCCATACATAATTAAAATAATGGGCTTTGCTGTCATATTATTTATCCTTTCCACACCCTGCAGAGGTTTCATATATTCTTTTTACAGCATATTTAACAGATGGAAAATTAAGACTAAGCGTGATTTTTCCTAAGACCACCCAGAGATTTCATGGCTAAGCAGCAATTTCTTTGTAGGCTTTCTACTCAAAATGCCAAATGGAGAAAACTCTTTATATGTAAACCCTCACCAGCATGAGATTGTTGCTGTTATTGCTGCTGCTGTTATTATTTACTTGCATGGCGTGAAACCAGCAATTATTCTGAAGAATAGTTTTTGCAATATTGGATGCAAAATAATAAGATTTCTACATATTTAGTTAACATTCTAGGCATACAGCTTTTAAAAATAGCTTTTAAAATGTGAAAGAATAATTAATAGTAGAGATTTTTTAAAATCTGCTTTACCAGGGTAAATATCCTATATATCTGAGACCAATATATTATCCCTTCAGCTCAATTATTGTGACACCAAAAAAGAGATGGACCCACTCCCCTTCCCCATCTTTGACATTGTATTTCCAGAGGGAAGAGCTAGACAAAAGTGACAGAGAAAACTAATGAACTTATTTAATGTGGCATATGCATTTTTAGATCCAAGTTTATCCCACAGTAAGTGTGTTAGTCTTTGAGATGCTGCTTTGCCACCTCTCCACAAGTTGACATTGGTGCTGACATACAACACTGTCTGAGCTCTGTGAGTGCAGTATTTTTTCAAATGAAGCAGAGAATGGTTGCGGACTGGGACATTTGTGGAGATACCAAGATGTTGTTTATAAAACTATTGCCCTTCCAACTCTATTGTATACCTGCAAAACATGGACCATCTACAAACGTCACTTTCAACTTCTGAAAAGATTCTTTCAGTGTTGCCTCTGAAAAATCCTACCAATCTTTTGGGAAGACAGACTGACAAGTGTCAGAATTCTGAAAGAAGCAAAGAGCACCAGGACTGAAGTAATGATCCTTTGCCATCAACTTCCCTAGACTGGCCACGTTGTCTCAATGCCTGATCACCATCTCCCAAAGCAGTTATTTTATTCTTTGCTCAAGAACAGAAAATGGAATGTTAGTGGAAAACAAAAGAGATTTAAAGATGGGCTGAAAGCCAACCTAAAAAATGTGGCATAGACACAGAAAACTGGGAAGCCCTGGTCCTTGAGCATTCTAACTGGAGATCATATGTTACCAAGTGCTGTGATTTTGGAAAGGCACAAATAGAGGACAAAAGGGAGAAACGTGCCAAGAGGAAGGCGCATCAAGCAAATCCTTGTTGGAACCACCTTCCATTTGGAAATCTATGTCTTCACTGTGAAACACCATGTGGATCCAGAATAGGTTTCACTCTCTACAGTCATTTACAGAGAACTGGGAAGCCCACGGCTAAGACTCTATCCTTAGAAGACAATCATACTTGGCCATGAGTGATTACCTACAGCTTTGCTGAGTCAGAGTAACACAGCTACTTCTTTAGAAACTGTTACAAATCAAAGGCAGACAGCTTTGGTTAGGACACTAAAATGGAATTGCTGGAAAACATGTGAAGAACATGCAAGTATTTAGCTGACCATTGGACAAGGATGTGGATTGCATTTAAACAGATGTTTATATTCTAAATGACATTAGAACCAAGGTGTGTGATAGTTAAATAAGAATTTGTATATTTTTAAAACCACATGAAGTTACACTTCAGTATGAGAAACAAACCACCTCTACAGTTCAAGAAGTTATTCTTGAACTGTACACTTTACTTATTTGCTTCATATTCCAGGTAAAGTCTGATCAAAGCAGAAAATAGTGATATTATTTCCCTCAAGCTGAATATAAGTCAACACTATACCTCTATTGATGCAGCCTAGAATTCCACTGTTTTTTTAGCTGCTGTACCATACTGGTGACTCATATTCAGCTTGTGTCTACAAAGACTTCTAGATGCTTCTGACATGTAGCACTGAATATTTATGTTCTTGCATACAAAGATATTAAAAAGACATCCACCTTGAGAATAGTTTATCTTGAAGTCCTCATACTCTCTGCTTTCAGAAGCAAGGCAAGTATCTTCTGGACATCTGTTAAATTCAAATATTCCCTGATTGGCCAGGCATATTTTTTGTTTTCAGAAGGTGACACATAGTAAGAGCCGTCGCAAACTCTGTTCCTGCGAGAGAAAACCTTGCTAGCATGTCCCTGACGTCACGAGACTCCGCCTCTCTCCCCGCCCCTTTCTCCGCCCCTTTCTCCGTGCGAGCGTGGTTTTTCCTTTGCTAGGGCAGCATTGCCCGCATTTTCTCTCAATTGGCAGAATTCAACTGAGAGAAAATGCGGGCAATGCTGCCCTAGCAAAGGAAAAACCACGCTCGCAAAGAGAAAGGGGCGGAGAAAGGGGCGGGGAGAGAGGCGCAGGCTCATGACGTCAGGGACTTGCTAGCAAGGTTTTCTCCAGCAGAAACCTAGTTTGCGACGGGCCTAAGATTTGATTCAGCTTGTTTTAACATGACAAGCTGCAAGACTCTTCTTAATTCAAATACCAAAAGTTACATGTATACTGTGTAGCATCAGATTTTGTTGCATCTGGCTTTGGATAAAGGATTTGCTGGCTTTGAGTGAAGTCTCTGGTAAACACAGACATTCACCAAAACACTTAAAGAAAGCTTATCCAACATTTTGTACAAATTGATGTTTTCTTTGGAGTAGACTCAAACCCTGACATTATATTTACACTATGATCCCAAATGGTCAGTGGAATTTTTTAAAAAAATGGATATTTCAAGACCAAAACCACAGCATTTACAGGTAGTAGACTATTACTCTTAGTAATACAGTTAGTAGTAAAAAGATTACCCTTGTTTTTTTTACAGAGCAAGCAGGGTGAGTATGAGGTGTTAAAGAACATTTTTGCCAGATGAAAATGTTGGGATATAGCACTTTAATTCAGTACAGTGTTTCCTGAGTGTGAAGACGCAGTCACAGAGAATGACAATTCATTTTGCTTATTAAATTTAAATATTTCCTTATGGACAGAAGGCCCTTTATGCAAACAATAATTAAATAACCGCAAATTTAAAAATAAAAAACAACGCGAGACATTAGAAATATTCAATTAGAAATGTATTAAGTCAGAGTCTCTCTTCAAAATGGCTTCCTAAGGGAAAAAAGGTCACAAGGAAGGCTACTTCCTTGTGACTTGTAAAATTAAAATATCTAATTGTGCTAAAATTAGAGGAACTAAAAGCACGAGAACTGACAGCTGTATTTGTACAAAGTCATGTATATGATGGAGGGTGGATGAGGGATTATGGACTGCAGGAGGTTAGGGATCCTGGGCTGGCAGCCAGGCATTCCAGGATAAGCACTGGGCCAGGGATCTGTACTTCCAATAGCACTGCTTTAGTGAAACTCAGATTTCAGGATTTCATCCTAAAGATAATTAAGACCACTGGACTATAACAGAATTTATTCCTAAAGGTACACACAGTAGGCAAACCCAAAAACTTAAAAGGTGGCCAGGACAGTATTAAACTACAGAGAAGCCTCTCACAGGTTGGTAACACATCCAGGCGTCCCCTGGGCATCGTCTCTGCAGATGGCCAACTCTCTCACACCAGAAGCAACTTGCAGTTTCTCAGGTAGCTTCTGATATATATATATATATATATATATATATATATATATATTCAAATTAATAGAACTTTTCTGAAATCTGCAAGTATTAAAACAACAGGCTTTTGTCAGTTCTTGCCCATGGTGGCTAGCTTTGGACAGTTCGCATACTTATGTGCCCATTGCTTGCAAAGTGAGCTGAGATGGTGGAGGAACCCCTGTGTTTTACTGTTCAACTGATTTTTATCTTACTGCTCTCTGATTTCTAACCAATCAGATAAGCAGAAGAACATGGTGCCTAATTTTTCAAGTTAAAAAACTGCCTTTGGAAAAATATCCAGCTTGTAATTCTTCCTGGATATGAAACCACAGCCTATCTATACTAGTAACACCCACCTTAGATATGATGAAGCACCTAATGAATTTGACTTTTCCTACTATTCTGTTTTCCATACATGAACATAAACACAAAGAAACAGAAAACATAATGGAAAACAATAAATATTTCTTCCATAAAAGTCACATTAAAATTAAATACCCCAGTAGGCTCCCTAAAACATTTCCACATATGAAGAAATATTTACCAAGACTAAGATGAGATAAAGCAGATTGTTCTGGAACGGCTGTTCCAGGAGCTCCAATTTTGTTTGCTTTAAATTAAGTGTTGGTTTGCAATCCCAGGCTTGGATTTTGCAGCAGGGTGGTTTCCTGTCATAATTTGCATTTATAGGGTAAGCCTCCTGCCAATTATAGTTAGGACCCCTGGTCCCGCCCCCTTTTTGCTTTTTGGAGGGAAGGGGCCATTTTTCAGTTAGTCACAGCAAAGGGAAGCCAAGGCAGAGGATGCGTACAGACGTTCCTCCTGTGCAAAGGTTTCGTCTTTTAAGAGTTCCTGGGGAAGAACAGATTAAAGGCCTCTACGGATTCCCCAAAGGGTTCCAGGGAACAGCTTCACAGCCCTGAGGACCTCCGGAGGGAATAACAGCTCTTCATCTTCAGCTAAGTGATTTCAAGCCTGATGGTACGTCTGTTTCGGTTCTGAGACACAGTTCAGCCGGTAGCAGACTCAAACCAGTTAGGTTTAAGTTCACAGCAGCTTGAGAGGAGCTTTAAATGGGAATTTTTCTGTTAAAGTTTTCTTGAAGATAGTGCCTGTTTCCTGCAAACAAGACTGCAAAAGCCAATAGACTATTTAGAAATTTTACAATTCCTGCTTGTTCATTAATAAAGACTGTTGTATTTAAGCTCCAAGTCTCCTAAAGCCTGCTTAATAGGGAAAGTTCCTCTAAAGGCTCCTTCTCGGGCCCCCAGGCTTCCCGCTGGACGCAAGCCTTGCATCCTCTCTTAAAAGCATTTAATTTTAGCTCCAGCGGCGACAGAACACAGATAGGATGGTAGTTTTTAAAAACCAGGGCAGCAAATATCAGGACATTTAAGCCCAATGTCTACTTTACCCTTATTTACTTGCAAATGGCAAAATGCAAATGCTATTCCAAACTCAAACTATGAATGGTATAGTAGAGGATATAAAAGACACCATACATGGTGTGAAAAGGGATGGATGACACCCCTTTTGCAATTCATTGGCTAATTTTAAGAAACATCTCTAAGCAGTCACCTGCTACACAGATGCATCCAAGGAGTTAATACCCCTGGATATTGCTATATCTAGAAGCAGTCATGACTACATTTAACAGAATGGGAAATATATCTATGTAGCATCAAACAGTTGAGAAGATTATCTCTTACCAGAATGGTTTATCTCAGTGGTTCTCAAACTGTGGGTCCCCAGGTGTTTTGGCCTACAACTCCCAGAAATCTCAGCCTGTTTACCAGTTATTAGGATTTCTGGGAGTTGAAGGCCAAAACATCTTGGACCCACAGGTTGGGAACCACTGGTCTATCTCCATCATGATGCCCAGGTAGTTATACCTTAGAGATGGCATAGCTTGGAGCCAAGGTTGTAGCTTATTATTGTCAACACTGACAGACTTCTAACTCATCTCAACTTCTGTAAAATAGTTCTAGACTAATCAGCTGACAGAATTTGTCCAACAGATGCCCACAGTATCTTGTTTATATAAACATCTTTATCTTTCTCAGTTATGCTCTAAGTCGAGTTGATGCGTAGCATCGGTACAGTTAGCTCTTGGCTACATTTCATCAGATTACTTCAACCATATGTGCATCAATCATTCTTTTCTAACACAGTACCTCTTTTAAGGTTCATTAGCAGTAAAATCATTGTTGGTAGCTATTTTGGCATTCTGCCTGGAATGAAGCAGTGTATATGATCCCAGTAACATATACATATCCTACACGACACAGTGCTTTTTTACTTTATATTTTAAGCTTTAGAAATACTCTTATTTACATTTCTACATCTCAAAATCCACAATCAAGCCAGCATGTCACTTATAAGAGTGGCACTGCAAGTTTATGATTTTGTAGATACAACACTAAACTCTTTTGTAAATACAAGGAAATGTGTGTGTGTTGCTGGGGGACAATGAACATTTTAAAACCTAAACAAATGGAATGCACCATTTAAATCCAAGTAATAATTCTAACTTCCATTTATATTAACATTTATGTATTTAAATTCATATTAATTATGCACTGCCCCTCTTGTGTTCAACACAGATACATCAAGTTACCAAATTAATAGAATATAAAACAAAGCCACGTTATTGAAAAAGCTACTATCAAAACATAGCTATGAAAAGTAAAGTAAGGCCCTCAACAAGTCAGGATGCAAAATGAGCCACTTGGATAAAAAGATAAAGACCTGGCTGGTGGATCTAACTCACAAACTGAGAGCTGCAGCTTTTCATGGTTATAATCAAAAGTACAAAAAGCAACTGAATACATTCTCTGAGCCTGGAGAATAAACTGTAATATCTTAAATAAATAAATAAATAAGTTACCTGTAGTTTCATGCGAACTATCCCATAATGACTGAGATTACTCAACAGCATTACTTTTATTTCGTTTGGCTTGGCACACTACTATTCCAGAACACCTCCTGTTAGCTCTCACATCAAGAAACCCTACTGCCATCACTTCCCCACAGCTTCCAACCAGTGGTTTAGGTTGTTTCTGAAGATATACTGAAAATATGAGCATCTGGTTACATCTCTTACAACGAAATTCAATTCTTATAGCCCACTCAGAGAGTCTAGCACCTCTTTGCTTGATATTGGTCCATAAAAATTTAATACATCTGATAAAGAGAAGACATTAGTACAAGAGGTGATTTGTGTATCTGTCCTCTTAAGGGTCTTTCCCTGGACATGATTGTCATAGCAGCAAGCCGGCCATAAGCCTCCTTTTTGAGTAAGATGCTGCTGGTGGTGATAGTAATTCAATTCCAAGCACTCTGGATCAATTTCAATCTGGCATCCTTTTTGAACTGCACTAATAACTGGAATTGCCTTGCTTGCCCTGATGGATGACTATTTTAATGGATAACTGGAAGAAAAACAAGGAACCAGATGACAAAGCACTTTAAAAGGCTCTTTCTAATTTTATCCAGAATTTATTTTCTGTACATTTAATATTCTGTTCATTTAGTTAAATGTTTTGTGCTGTTTAAGAGATGGAGACACAATAAAGCAACAAGACATCATGATACTATTATTCCAGAACACCTCCTGTGAGGTCTCTCATCTAGAAGTCCAACTGCTATCACAGAATCAGGACTGGTGGGAGGAAGCCTCAAATCAAAAGTCAAAGAAGCAGGGATCAAAGAATCTGTTTTGTGAGCTGGGTTAATACACTGAACTTAACTGTTGTTGACAGAAGCATTTCAATTATTCATCTCATTACAACATTTCTTACTTAGATTAGATTTCTATTTCAATAATTAGAATTCATATAGCATGCCAATAACCAGGTAATATTATTTTTGAATATATATATATATATATATATATATATATATACATACACACACACACATACAGTCCAGCTTGAGCAATGACGTATCATAAATGGATTTATACACATAATTTAGCTTTAGATTAAATAGACATTTATCAGAAAAATAGAAACTGCTGGCTACTATTTATCACAGACTAATTTACAATAATAAATTGTAGCAATGCAATAAACCACTCTCTCCCCAAATAATTAAAAGTTTTGATGGCTATTTAGTTATGAATTTCTCCCTGTCTTTACATGTCAGAATTCACAAAATTATGTTTTGGGTTAACTGGGCATTAACTAGAACACAGATGGTTCAAATCAGTGAGGAAATACTTTGTTGTGTCTACTATGAGACAGTAAGAAAAAATTGCATCCACCACAATATCTAAACATAATTATGCCAAATGGTGAAAAGCTTGTTAGGATCACAGGGCAAAAGAATGGAACCCTCTGTTGTAATAAATATGGAATAAGCACTTCATATTTTGCCATCATTCCTAGATAGACTCACCAAGCCACAATTGTTAATGCACTGATGAACTTCCATGAAAGCTAGTATAGCGTAGTGATTCAAGCATTGAACTACAATTTTGGAGACCAGGCCATGGAAGCCCACTATGTGACCTTGGGGCAAGTCACACCCTCTTGTCTCAGGAGGCAAAGGTGACCTCTTCAGATCAAATCTCTTCAAAATGACATGAATGCACACAACAACAACAACAACTAACATCCATTGATTTTTTTAAAAAAAAAATTTTTTTATTAAGCTTTTAAACATACATATAAAAAACCTTGGGGAGGGGAGGAAAAAGGGGGGAGGGGGGATGTTGGGGTACTTACCTGGCAGGGGAGACACCATGATCACATCCATTGATTTTTAAAGTATGCTCTGTATGGTGTTTCTTCTGAGAAAAGAACTAACACTAGAACAAATGGAGTGTGTGTCATTCATTCACACTGTAGCTGTCTCCAAAAACCAGTTGAAGCTGCCAAGGGTAAGTTTTTTGATTCCCTGGAGACTAGGACGCAGAACAATGGCTTCAAACTACAAGAGAGGAGATTCCATCTGAACATGAGGAAGAACTTCCTAACTGTGAGAGCCGTTCAGCAGTGGAACTCTCTGCCCCAGAGCGTGGTGGAGGCTCCTTCTTTGGAAGCTTTTAAACAGAGGCTGGATGGCCACCTGTCAGGGGTGATTTGAATGCAATATTCCTGCTTCTTGGCAGGGGGTTGGACTGGATGGCCCATGAGGTCTCTTCCAACTCTTTGATTCTATGATTCTATGATAGCTTTCAAAACTCTAGCCTGCCCGAGAAGTCTATCTATAAAGGAGCACGTTTCCTTGTATATACTTGCTTGGTGGAGCATTATCTGTCAATGTGGCTTTCCTATGTGTTCCATCATTGAAAATACAACACATTGTGGATATGGGAAGAGGGCCTTCACCAATGTGGCACCAACTTCATTCTAATTTCAGCACTAATTTTGAGCTTAGCTTTTCACTTAAGCTTTTCTGGCTCAGTGATCATAGCATGGTATTTGCTATTGTGTGTTGTATTTTATTGCTGTAACCCATTTTAATCTATTTAAATAGTCTTAAAATCATTTTAAAGCTGATTTTAATAATTCAACCCATGCTGAGATATTTGGTAATAGGAAACAATACAAAAATGAAAACAAAACCATTATATCATGTTAAGTGTCCAAGTGACAGAAAATATATATGTAAGTAACAACATACAGATATCTAATATATCAGTAGAGAGTGAAAGAGTAAAGTTGTGTTTTTTCTTTATTAAGTATATAATATTTTAGGACAACTTACTAAATATCTCTCTTCTTGTCTCATGCTTGGAGTGCGAATCATATGGTTCTGCTCCCCTCTCCAATCCCCAAAACGGCGAAAAAAATAATTGGATAAAAACCGGTTGATGGGATCTCTGATAATGTTGATGTACACTGGTTGGTCTCCTCCAAACCTGGCAATAAATAAATAAATAAATAAATAGAAGACTGCAGATGTCCACTTCAGGATTTCAAAATCTACTTTCTCAAGAGACAACTTGCTTTTTTAAGAAATTGCACACACCACCACGACCAATACTTCACTTTTATTTTGCAACTTTAATTCAGAAGCCAAATAGATAACATTGATTTTACAATTAGAGGTCACCAAATTGTAAGTTAAATAGTAGGCATGTTGTACAATGAATTCTGTTTGACAAAAGCAGGGGTGTGCAAGTTGTGGCAATACAATTCCCAGCTCACCACTCGTTATCTGGAGAGGCCCGATTGGACAAACAATCCAACAACATCCGGAATACCACTAGTTCACCTTGCTACAAAAGCTTTACAGGGCAGCTCATCCTACTAAAAAAGGCACAGGGTTGAAAATTTACCTTTAGTCAAAATCTGCACATTTAATTTCCTGTTTCAAGATCTTGTTACTAGTGTAACAGGGATCATAAAACAATGATAATGTTCTTTTTAAAAAGTCCTAACTAGAGTAGACCCATTAAATCCCCTGAATCTATGTAAGTGCTGATCTATCACTCAGTAGTCCTTTCAGACTATCAGCAGGATTTATGTCATTATGCCCTCACTGTGGAAAAACATGCAGATCAAGAATAGGGCTCTACAGTCACCTACGTATCCATCACCAAGAGACTACACTTGGAAGGCCATCATACTTGGACAGTGAGGGATTGCCTAAGTATATCACTATATTTATATTCTATTTCCATGAAGGTCTCCCAGTGGTTTTCTATCAAGACGGAATACTAACTGGATTCCCAACCACTTACCAAGAAGTGGCTATTATGTCTATAGGGTCTGTAGTGACTAATGTAAAAATCAAAAGTGGATGTCAAACTATACATCTCAGAAAAAAGGCAATGCTTGCATTTTCCAAGAAAATATTTTGCTTATTCTTTTATGTGTTGGAAGAGTAAATACAGACTTTTCATTTTATGAGTAAGTGTCAGGGGGAAGAATGAACTGTTAGCTTGAAGAATTTTTAGTATTCTTTCTCTTGAAGAACAAGGACCCATAAACAAGAGGATAAAATGGAAGAAAGTTTGGCCAAGCAGCAGAGCAATATACTCAAACTTGAAAGATCCTGCACAGCATGTTACATAAAAATAATATATCAAAATATTTCCAAGTTTAACATGACACTTGGTTCTGTGATTTTAGATAGAATTATTTGAACTAAAGTCACTTTGGACTGTCAAAACAATCAGCATGGCTAGTAGCATTTCCACATACACAAAAGGTTACAGATGTTCAAAAGTGTATAAAGATTAAGGCAACTGATATCTATTCAGCGATTTTTTAAAGATTGACATTCTCTTTATTGCATGCTTCTCAGCAGTTGAGTTGCTACACTTTGTATTAGCTGTAGCTTCCAAGTCTTATTCTAAGACAGCTCTGCGTAGGGGGCATTATAGTAGCCTCATCTGGCCATTTCCAGTGCATGAACTATGCCAACTTATTATCTTTGGCCAGGAAAGACTGCAGTTCTTCTAGCCACGGAAGACACTTAGGCCTCCAAGGACAAAGATGTATCTAAGTGAGCCTTTGGTATCCACAAGAGATTGGTTCCGGGATAGTTCCCACTTCTACCTCAGGCCGGAGGCAACAAAAGCATGCATGCTCAAGTCCCTATTACAAATTGTGAAGGTGACAGCAAGTCCAGACTGCAAGGCATGTTGCAAGTCATGTATGTTCCTAAATATATAGCAGTGTGATAAGAAACAGGGATAGAAAGGCCAGCATATTAATGCACCCACATGATTTATTTCAACATAAATGACATTAATAGATTATGTGACTATAATTCATAGAGAGCTGAAAAAGTTTTACATCCATTTAATTTTGTAAGATTTGTTTTGTAATGCTATCTATACCTGGATTTTTATTTTCTGTACTCAGAGGGACTGACTTCTAAGTAAACATTCATATGATGGGATGCTCAACATAAGGTTTGGAAGAAAACTTTTTCCATGCATCCAAAACAGTGCAAACATTGTGTTCAGTATCTTCGGGGGGAAAGCCACAATAAAGAAATATCATTAACGGAATATAAACATGACAACGTCTTTTGTTACGTGTCAAATTTTGCAGTTTGAAATGTTATGTTCCTCCATAATTGGAGTGCAGTGAACCTTTTTAAACTTTGGTCTTTTGGCATTTGCACTCATCTGTCATTTTTCCAGCAAGAAAGCTTGAAATATTATAAGATATGTTTATATGATTATTTGAGCTGTTCAGAACCAGAATAAAAATTTCCATGCAAAACAGCAGCTGCCTAAATCCTCCAACTACTCCACATTCCAAAATATCATCAACAGTAGGATCAGTAAAGCAGAATTGTTATTTTAAACTACAGAATGAGGGCTAAGATTAAGCCCTTAAAACCCACGTGCATATATTCCAACTTCCTTTTTTATAGCCACCAAAATCCCAACTTTCTTTTCGAAAACTTTATATCCTTCATGGCTGCTGAGATGAATTATGTGTCTGAACAGAAATGTTACCTAGTTTATTTCTCTGTGCTAAACAAAAGATCTACTCCTATATCTGCAGAAACTGTTATTAAACCATACTGTAGGGTCACCATATCCATGGGAGTTCGGTTCCGGACCCTGCACAAATATTATTAACTGGCAGCAACATGAACACACATGTTTCTGTGTGCCTGCGTTCAGGTCATTGCTATTTAATAATATGAGACATAACAAGCCTCAATCAGTAAAAATTGCAGATCCAGAACTTATGTATCCAGAGAACTTACTGTACTTAAGAGTTATGACTGCGATCTTTAAAAAAACTATCATATGGATAACGTTTTAAAGTTGTTGAACTGTTTTTAAATGTATATTTATTATCATTTTATGTAATTGTGTATTTTATTGGTGTTTTTATATTGTTGGAAGCCGCCCTGAGTCCCTCTTCAAAGGTCGAGAATAGGATGGGATACAAATGTTCTAAATAAACAAACAAATAAATAAATAACCTTGGATTCTTCATTGCTGGATATGGAACAACAAATGCAATCTTCCCTGCATGCCTACAAGATTCTGGCACCCTATAGCCACCACTCTTTTGTGGATTTTGTATGCTGTTATATTTAAAAACCACCTCTAGTACCCTTTTAATGCACAGGGAACTATTTCACAACAGTTCCTTTCATCTACTTTCTGCCTTCATAGAAATTGCTGAAGGCTAAACAGAAACTTCTATCCTAATTTATCCACAGGATGTTCCTATGAAGAAGTACAGACATAAAATAATACTTGCTAAAGAATGTTCAATAAGCCAGCATTATGCCTCACTCAAAACTTGCAGAATGAGATGCACTGACCACTTAAATCAGAGTACAGATGGATCAGTCCCATGGCAGCCAAATGTCGCATAGGGCTGATCCAGTGTAATGCAAGGCAAGGCTACCTTAACATGGTCTTGCCCAGAATTACCCAAAATCGGGGAAAAGTCCAAATTTTGGGCCTGTGGGAATAGCTGGATTGGTTCAGAAACAGAACCAGCCACAGGTGTCCCCACTACGAGTCCCCTCCCACCCCTCCATCTCCTGTGTTGCACCAGTCTCCAGCCATGATACAGGTTTTTCAATCCTCCATTGCATGCAATGACATTGGCTAGGGCAATGGAATAAATGGGGAAAAGGAGAGGGTAGTAGAAGGTTTTTCTCTCTTCTGCCCCAGAACTTTGTTGCCCTAGCTGGCATTACAGCACATAACAGCAGTCAGTACTGTAACCACCACAACATGAAGGGCGGGGGAGATGGTTAGGGTGCCTGCCCACAAATTATATTTTGTGCTGATGAGCAGTGGGGATTCCCTTTTGCCTCCACTGCAGAAAGGGGGAGTACCTGCGTGGACTATATTTGAGGGCTGATATTGGGCATGCTGAATCAAATCTGGGTTTGTAGATCTGCCCAAGCAATGTTTTTACTGTGCTACTGCTGGTGCATTTCCATCTCCATGGCTGAGATGTAAATATGCCCATCATGTAATGGTATAAAAGTTCTATCTACAGATATCTAGATCTATTTTACTTAAAGGGGACAGATACTTTTTAAAAGAAGGCTTGGACAGTAGATCAATATATTGTTCACATATGACAAGATAGCTTTGGAAACCAAAATTTCTCTGCAATCCAGAGGCATTGTTGAAATTTAGCCATAACATCCACATTATATTACCAATTAAATGGTCAAAGAGTAAAGCACCAATGGTTTGTTTGACTCTTCTGCTAGATGACTCTCCTACTAACTATACTGTTTTTCTTCTTCTAGTGAAGTCAAATACTGGTAAGAAGGTCAAATGTTACGATTCAGCGTTTGAACATTTTGTACACAAATTAAGGGCCCAAAGTTAGACATAAACACTTTTTCTGAGTTTTTCTGAGTTTTTTAAGAATAAAACAAAATCTCTAGTATTTCTCTTGGATTGTTTCGGAATGATGTAATGTTAGCTAACTCGTAAAAACCACATTCTGATCCAGATGAAATGTGTGAACAAGTGTGTATGCTCCTTCCAATTTCTTGAATGTTATTTAGGCTAGCTGGGTTCAACTGCCTTCAGTTTCAAGCCAGTCATAGCTCTATGTGATATCTGAATTTGGGGACCTTTTGTTTTTATGAACTACCTTTAGTGAGAATAAAGGAACTGAAAGATCTGGACATGACTTTCCAGCTAAATATACTTTTTGAAAGTCACGTTTCCATTGCTTAGATATCACATGGGAACATGTGCAAGTTGATGGAAAACTATGTTTCCACATTTTATTGATGAAAATTCATTCCTAGTCTCTGTGTGTCCAGAAGGTGTGCTCAAGATTCTCCATATCTATGCTTCTCCATGAGACTGGGTAACTTCTGTTGGCCTCCACTAGAGTACAATCTATGGTGTTAAGCGATGCATGCGAAGTTCCCATGGATTCAATATGTCTACTCTGGTAGGACCAGCAATTGGATATCATACTCTTGTATTGGTTTATTTCTACTGGTGATTTTATAAGATTTGCTTAGAAATTTACTTCACAGTCCGCCACTTCTAACAGTCCTTGGGTTCCCTTTAAATTTTATTTATTTAATTAAATACTTTTGTCTCATCTGATCTATAAATTTCTCAAAGTCTACAGATGTTAAAAACAATTTAAATTAATGCAATGTAATTTTTTTTAAAAAAACAGAAGAACAAACGCTGAACTGAACAGATCCAAAGCAAACTGTGATAACTTTATTATTATTATTTATTATTTGAACTTATATGCCGCCACTCCCCTGGGGCTCGGAGAGGCTTACAAGAACAGGCTAAAATTGAATACAATTTAAAAACAATTTTAAACAATTTTAAAACAGCAATCAAAGATCAAAGGCCCTTCGAAACAGATATGTCTTACATGCCCTGTGGAAAGCTGATAAGTCCCGCAAGGCACGGACTTCAGATGGCAGAGTGTTCCAGAGTGATGGTGCCACTGCTGTAAAGGCTCTGCGTCTGGTTACTATTAGATGCAAGGTCTTGACACTGGGAATTTCCAGCAAATTTTGGTCTTCAGAACGAAGGGATCTCTGGGGTTGGTAGGGGGCGAGGCGGTCCCTCAGGTACATCGGCTCCAGACCATGCAAGGCCTTAAAGGTGAGTACCATTACTTTGAAAGTGATCTGGTGCTCAATTGGGAACCAGCGCAGCTGCAGTAAGATTGGTGTTATGTGGCATCTCTTCAGAATTCCCGCAAGAAGCCGAGCAGCTTCCGGATCACCGACAGAGGAAGGCCAATGTAGAGGGCATTACAGTAGTCCAGTCTTGAGATGACCGTAGCCTGGATCACCGTAGCTAGGTCATCCCTGGACAGGGAGGGGGCCAGCCGTCTAGCCTGCCGCAGATGAAAAAAGGCGGTTCTGCTAATGGCGGAGACCTGGGCCTCCATCGTCAGCAGAGGGTCCAAAAGGACTCCCAGACTTTTTACCAATGATGATGGGCATAGTGCCTTGCTATCCAGGGTAGGTAGCTGGATATCCCCACTGCTCGGTTGACCCAGCCATAGGATCTCAGTCTTTGCTAGATTCACCCTCAACCTGCTGGCACGCAGCCATTCAGTAACGGCCTCGAGGCACTGATGGAAACAATCGGGTACAGAGTCTGGTCGGCCTTCCATCTTCAGCACAAGCTGAGTGTCATCAGCGTACTGGTAGCACTCAAGTCCAAAACCTCGAACCAGCTGAGCAAGTGGTCGCATATAGATGTTAAACAACTTGACCCCAAAATATTTTTATATCATCCTTTTCTATGCTGGTGCTGAAATGAGCCAATATTGTAACCTATCAAGCTCACACAACAAAGTCACAGCTGAGAAGGCCCTTTGCTATGCTTCCATAGGATGTTTTGGACAGCACTCTAGCTCCTGAATTCTTTACAAAGCTACTGTTTCTGTGTTGTTCTCAAAAACAGGCAGCACTGTGTAGTTTAAATGGAACACTATTAGTGCACCAATTACTGTGGTCAAGTAATCTTTGTCCAAGAATAACAGGCCAAATAACCAGTGCACTTTAACAATTGGTATTATTGGAGCCTCTGGTGTCAAATATGAGTCCAAGGATAGTTCCAAGATATACCCACAGTCCATCATTTAAGGGTACAATCCCATCAACCACAAACTGCTTATTTCATTTTTGGACCTGGGAACAGCAATACTTGGAGCTTCACTTTAGGTTTATTGGCTTTGACCTATCTCTTTACAGCATACTGATGGCACCTAACTTCAACAGTTTGAATCATCTTGTCTAGTAATCTCATATAGATGCTGAATAAAAAGAGGGACTAAGTGGAACTTTAGAGCAATTGTTAAATTGATAGCTATAGACTGTATTGAAATTCATTAATGCCATTCATTTAGCCTGCTCTGTGGATCGGGAAGAAAATACACCATTTCTTCCCACCCACTGAACCTACAATCCCTTCAAATCATGACTGATGTTTTCCAAAGCCACAAAGAAATTAAAATGATTCAAAAGGAACAATCTTTGCTCTTGAGTATATAATCTGTCAAGGTAATCAAGCTTATGCCTATTCCAACTAACAGAGAGAAACCAGGCTAGTATGGGTGTAGAGGGCATTTCTAGCCCCAGGTCCCTGCAAACCTGGAACCAGCTTTCCTCAACTCTCACTTTTCCAGCGCTGTTTGAGAACTCTCATCGGATTTCAGAAGAGAGAGAAAACAGTATTTTTTTTCTTTTAACCATATGCCATTATTTAATGTATTTATTACTATTTCTTCATTGACTGATGGTAGCATTAATTTGTGTGAATTCTGATATAAGTATTTCTGCCACTGGAACTTGAATTCCCCTTAAACCTGTAAATTGTATAATGGAGCATTGGAGTACTGTCCAAAGCAGATATGGATTGTGCAGAGGGAAGATGCAAGTAGCACCACTATTAGGCTGGGGCTGGGAAAAGTTATCCTGCTGAAGAAGGTAGACAAGGAACACAAAAGCATGACCAAATATTTTGTTAAAAATAAAGAGTTGCAGTGAAGGACTGGCTGAGAAAGGGAAGAATTACTGCAACATAAGGCACGTCACCTCTTTATGACACATACAGACTGTATTGTAGACGCCTCTACTCTTTTGTTGTTTTTTTCCCCCAGTTTCTAATATATCCCCCGCTAAACCTACATCTATTGGTATTGAAGGCAAGAAGACACTGGAAACCATGCAAACATACCTTCCTTTTTCACTCTCCATATTAATAACCATAGAGCTTTTAAGTTATTTCTGATTTACCTCAGATCAATCAATACCATCCCCAGAAAAAATAATTTTTCTACGGTTAATCAAAGAATTACTGTAGGATGTAGAATACGTAAGACTGCTAAGGAACATCTGTTACTGAGTCATTTCTGGCTATTCTCATATCTGAGGAATTTTTCATTCAAATGGAAATGCTTTTGTTGGAAGAATTTGATTTCTCCACCAGTCCTGCTTCCTTCTCTTTATTAAGTTTTACTTTCCTGCTTAACGCCCCACAGTTGATGGTGAAGATATAAACACTACAGGAAATAATCTTTATGGGTTTGTTTATGCTTTTCTGAAAAAGGTCATCCATGTTGAGACCTAATATATGATTACATTCCAAAATGTAAAATTAACAATCTGGGATGAGGATGTTAATTTTGCATAAACACTTTGTTTGCCAAGCAAAATAGGCAAAACCAAGAAAGTAAGGAACAATAGAAGAACAATATGAGAATTTCAAATTGTTCCAAAATGAATTGTTGAGTTCATTCTGGAATTGGAAAAAGGCAATAAATCTGGAAGGGGGACCTTTGACACATCAGATCTTTTGTATGGCAATTTGCCTAATTCATCTCAATTTGAGGTAATCTGCTACTTTGATAATCTTCCATTTTATCCTCTATCTATGTCACTTATAAAGAGGCTAAACACTGCCAGATCCAGGACAGAAATTTGAGGAACCTGGGAATCTTTATTAAAGCCATGGAAATCCAGTGGATGACATTGAATAAGTCGTACTCTCAGCCATAGAGGAGGGGAACATTTTTATTCTTTGACTAAAGGACATCTTCAGTGTCCTCTTAATTTGGGGTAAAACTAGTATAGAAGAAAGTGGTTTCACTGTGTGGATGATTACACTGGTGGTCCTGGAAATGATTTGGGGGGCTGAGAATGTGATTTTTTAATCCCCTCTCAATGCATATGTTTAGATCAGAACACTTCAGGTGTCCATACAGCAATTTATGTTCTGTTGTGCGGACACCTGGAATGCCATGTTATGTAGCTTACACTGGGGCATGCTGATGCGCATTAATCGCTCTGTTTTGGAGTATCCCTTGGCTTTGCTCATCCCATTTTAAAGGACTTAAAGTGTGCTGCACTGCATGTTCACAGCATGCACCGTGAAGCTGCTTTCAAACTGCCTTAAATAGTGAGCATAGATAGGCTCAAGTCTTGCCAAGAGAATTCTGTAATAGGTTTACCTTAATGCTGGAAACAAAACAAACTGAAAGTACAGAGCAACAACAAACAAGGAGAGACTGGTTAAGTATAAGTCACAAATCTAGCCCTGCCCACAAGGTTTTGCCATTCTCTTTCTCTCATTGGCCAATGACAAAGTTCTACAAATCCATTATATGTAAACATCAACTGATTTGATAAAACATTCTAAATATACTAAAATGAGAAAATAGCTTACCTTGAGAAATTGAGGAAATGTACGTGTCTAGTGAATAAATATGGCTGTTCAGCAGTACTTATATTTTTAATCAATTCCATCTGAAAAGAAGAACATATAGATTGTTTTTTTTAAAAAGAAGTTAGAAAGTGAAGCTGCCAAATAGTAATCCTGAAGAAAGACTTGTTTGCGTTAGAAATTAATCCCCAACAAAATCCAACAAGAGTAGTGTCCAAGATACACTGAATATAAACGGACCAAGTTTCACTTGCCTGGGACACAGAAGAGCCACTCTGTGGCTCCTTGGCCTATGCCAAACATATACAAAACCAAATATGAATATAATTGTTCCACTATGGCTCTTGAAATTTCCCCCCTTTTGCTAGTTTTCGAGCTGTGCACAACATATGCTGTTTTTGCTACAGGGCTGGAGAAGTAATAAGCCAATTTTTCAAAACAGAAGCAGAAAGCCTGGAGGCAGTTGGGGCAGTAAGTCAAAGCAGCAGTGTGTAAAGGCCAGTCTCTAACATCTGACTGAAAGATTCCCTGTCATCAGACAAGAGCATGACCATATATATTTCTCAGAAACCGGTAGGTGAGACTCTTAGTTGGCACTTGGCTGGAGGATATATTGCCACTGCTAATAAAACACAGTTAGAAACTGTCACCTTCAAATGTTAGGACATCCAAATATGGAATGCAAATACTCACACCTTAGGAAGATGACAGTTCTTATAATTAATTAATTTAGAAATGTATCACTCACTTCTCATTAAAAATAATGCACATGCCACATATTTATTAGTACAACACCATCAGTACATACATGAACACTATCAAAACACATTTTCTATTATTTAAGAAAGTCTAACACTGCTTCCACAAATAATATTTTTCAAAAATTGGTCTCAACTAACACATGAGCTTCTTTTACTCTCTTCCTCTACATTGGTGTATGTGTGACTGGTCACTCCATCAAGTGTTGTTTGTTTAGTTTTATATTACGAAATATAAAGATGTCTTTATGCAAGCTCATTTGTTTAAAAAGAAGGGAGCTGTATAGTTTTTATCGCCATGTTACAAGTTTTAGAATGTTCTGCAGTATGTCAGCCTCCCCAAAACATTACAAGAGACACTTGCGGAAGAATTCCAGGCATATTTGAAGCTCAGATTTCTTGATTTCTGCTCTCCTTAGATTATTCTAAATGACCGTATAAAAACTGCTAATTGAATATAAAAGCTGGCTGCTACAAGGTCTTCAACCGGAGATCTTAATAGTTGAGCACAATACTACACACTGGTATGTTAACTGAACTAAAATAAATCAAATGCACAAAGTAGAGGTAATTCACAGCTTAAAGAAAGATGGTGAATATGAATGTTTCCTGAGAAGTTAAATTCCATGAGGCTTACTCTCAATGAAGGCGGGCTATGCAAATTAAATTTATTTGAAGCACTGCCACAGCATGGATGCATTTAAAGTGGATAGTCTTTGGATATAAAGCTACACTCATTGGACACTTAGTTACTTCACTGATTTAATAAGCGGGTTAGCGAATTCATCTCATTATCATAATGCTGAAAATAAAATCTGTAGGAATCAGTTCAGAGGTATTTCCAGAGAGCAAGTTATAATACAATGGGCTCTTGGTATTTACTGGGGTTTTGTTACAGCACCCTCTGGGGATACCAACATCCGTGGATGCTCAGGTTCCATTATATACAATAGCGTGGTGAAATGGTATCCTTTATATATATAACCTTTTTTTGACCAGGGACCATTTGACCAGGGACCACTCTGACCAGGAACCACTCTCCAACATTACTACCAAAAGGGTTATGAATAAGTTTTTGGTCAGCTTTAGATTCTGATTGGGGTGCTGATTCAGAAAATTGCATTGGATAGACCACATCAGCTTTAGTTTCTGATATAGAACATATGCCAAGGTCAGCGACAGGGAAGGAGTGGCATGAAAGGAGTGAAAATAAAATAAAATTTAAAAAAGAGGAAGGAGGCTCATGGACCACATTTTCATCCTCGCAGCCAACTGGTTATCCGCAGACCACAGATTAAGAACAACTGATTTATATAAATTGGTAAAATAACATTCAGTTTTTGGAATTTAATCTTAAACACTTGTGCACTGTGGTTGGTTAAAACCATGGATACCAAATCTGTGGATATTGAGAGTCAACTGTACTAAAACCAAGCTCATCTATTCAAGCTGAATTGTGGCCTTGCAGAAGTAATAAAAGAAAGCATTTATTCACACATATATACTGACACAGTGTAATTTGTTGCAACAAGATGAAAGGATGGCTAAGAGCATGGACAATTTTCAAAAGCAACTAGACAGATTCATGGACGTTGTGACTCTCAGTGTTGCTTGCTATGATAGATATAATTTTTCCCCAATACCAGAGCAGTGTGCTTCTGTACATCAAATCCTAGGAAGGTAACAGAGCTCTATCACAATGTTTCTGTTCTGCTCCAGAGTTCCCACAGGCATCTGCTTAGCCACTATATAAATAAAATGTTGGAGAAGATTGGACTAATTGAATATTACTCTTTTTAAGAACGAAATACTGCTTCCTCACTTTCTGGTAACATAATGCCTGCTCAGTGCTTCAGAGAAGATATAAATTACGGAAGATCTGTTAAACTGATAATCTGCCTGACAAAATAGTCTATTTCATATGTCTGTGTCTGTATTTTGTGGTCACAGCGTGTTGCACATGCCACCCTGGAGAATGCCAGCATTTCCATACCATAAAGAGTGGGACCTGATTTTGAAATGGATTAATTTCCCAATATCACTTTTTCTAATCAGCTGCACTACTGTAATTTCTCACCATGGAAAAACAAACAACACCTATGGGCAGAATATATGTGGATATCATTGTGTGTGTGTGTGTGTGTGTGTGTGTGTGTGATTTAATTCTTTGCCCACATGAAAGGAGGATGATGAATGGGATTGTGATGGTGTTGGACGAGTTGGCTCTTTTAACTGTGATGATAATGTTTTAACGTGTATAGTGCTGATATTTTAACTGTGTAATGAAGTGGCATTGTGTTGTTATTGTATATTTTTTGTATGTTAACACATATTGTGAACCGGTCCGAATCCCTCTTTGAAGGTGAGAGGGTCGGTATATAAAACCTCGAAATAAATAAATAAATAAATAAATGTGTCTCACTGGGAGAGGCACTGTTTTGATGTAATAGTAGCTCTACTTCTTGAACTTCAGACTGAGTTGAACCAAGAAGAAAACTGCCTCCAAAATAATCCCTCTGCCAGTAGCTGAATTCATTGGTTGTATGGGGAAAGCAGAAACCTCAGTTACTTTCCCCTCTCCATTATTTATTTATTTATTTATTTAATTTACTTATTAATTAATTCTCACCCCGGGGGGGACTCAGGGCGGCTTACAGAGGAGGCACAATTAGATGCCTAAATCAATTGACAGCAATACAAAGTACAAAAAAGCAATTCAACAGTTAAATTAAACATCAATGCATAATAAAATATTAAAACAATCTCATGCTCGGGTTCAGAGTCCATATATCCATTCAATTCCATTTGTCCTTGTCTATCGTCAGATCCTTAATTTAGTTGCCAGTGTGTCCAAAGGCTTGGTCCCAAACCCAGGTCTTCAATTTTTTTCCTGAATGCCAGAAGGGAAGTCGCCGATCTAATCTCCCCGGGGAGTGAGTTCCACAGGTGGGGGGCCACCACTGAGAAGGCACTGCTCCTCGTCCCCGCCAACCTCACTTGTGAGAGTGGCGGGGTCGAGAGCAGGGCCTCCCCAGAAGATCTTAAACTTCGAGGTGGGGTGTAGAGGGAGATCCGTTCGGACAAATACACTGGGCCGGAACCGTATAGGGTTTTGTAGGTCAAAACCAGCACTTTGAATTGTGCTCGGAATTGGATCGGCAGCCAGTGGAGCTGACGCAGCACGGGGGTGGTATGCTCCCTGTACGCCGCTCCGGTGAGCAATCTGGCTGCTTCTCGCTGGACTAGTTGAAGTTTCCGAGCAGTCTTCAAAGGCAACCCCACGTAGAGTGCGTTGCAGTAATCCAACCAGGATGTGACAAGAGCGTGGACCACCGTGGCCAGATCAGACTTCCCAAGGTACGGGCGCAGCTGGCGCACAAGTTTTAATTGTGCGAAAGCTCTCCCGGCCACCGCTGAGACCTGGGGTTCCAGGCTCAGCGATGAGTCCAGGATCACTCCCAAGCTGCGAACCTGCGTCTTCAGGGGGAGTGTAACCCCGTCTAACACAGGCTGTAACCCTATACTCTGTTCGGCCTTGCGACTGACCAGTAGGACCTCTGTCTTGTCTGGATTCAATTTCAATTTGTTAGCTCTCATCCAGTCCGATACAGCAGCTAAACACCGGTTCAAGGTCTGGACAGCCTCCTTGGTGACAGGTGGGAAGGAGTGACAGATTTGGACATCATCTGCATAGAGATAACATCCGAAACTCCGAATGATCTCTCCCAGCAGCTTCATGTAGATGTTAAATAACATCGGGGACAGAATTGAACCCTGTGGGACTCCACACAACAACGGTTGCGGAGCCGAACAGGTGTCACCCAATGACACCTTCTGGGTCCGTCCCTCAAGGAAGGATCGAAGCCACCGCAGAGCAGTGCCTCCGAGCCCCATGTCCATGAGGCGCCAACAGGGACACACTCCCAGCAGAACCAACAGGGACACACTCCCCCTGTCTAGTTCCCTGCGTAGATCATCTACCAAGGCGACCAAGGCTGTCTCAGTTCCATGTCCCGGCCTGAAGCCAGACTGTGCCGGGTCTAGATAATCAGTGTCTACCAGAAACCCCTGGAGTTGTGTTGCCACCACACGTTCCATGACTTTGCCCAAATAGGGGAGATTGGAGACTGGCCGATAGTTGTCGAATTGAGTGGGATCCAGTGATGGTTTCTTCAACAGCGGTTTTACAATAGCTTGTTTTAAGCTCGCTGGAAATTTTCCTTCCTGTAAGGAGGCATTAACCATCACCTTCACCCACCCTGCCAAACCCCCTCTGGCTTCCTTGATCAGCCAGGAAGGACAGGGGTCTAGGATGCATGTGGTGGGTCGCACCTCTCCAAGGATCCTGTCCACATCCTCAAGCTGAACCAATTGAAACGAATCCAACAAAACTGGACAAGCAGATGCTCTCGTTACATCCCCAGAGACTGCCGTTAACGTGACGTCAAAACCTGACCGAATCCGCTCAATTTTATCCGCGATGGATCGAGCAAATGCTTCACAGCGAGCCACCGAGTTATCCGAGGCCTCGCTTTTTGGCGGATTTAACAGGCCTCTGACAACTCGAAAAAGCTCCGCTGGACGATTCTTCGCTGATGCAATATTGGCTGTGATGAATGTTTTCTGGGCCGCCGTTATTGCCACATCGTAAGACCTTAAAAAGGCCTTCAGGTGTGTTTGGGCTGGATTGGTGGGGTTCTGGTGCCACACGCACACTAACCTCCTCTTCTTTCGCTTCATCGCTGCCAGCTCCTCAGTGAACCAAGAGGCTGGTTTAGCTCGGTTACTCGAGAGGGGGCGTTCCGGAGCGATAGTGTCGACTGCCCTGGTCAACTCACTATTCCAGCCAGAGACCACAGCGTCGACAGTGTCACTAGCCAAGGAGGTGGAAAAATCCCCAAGAGCCGTCAGGAAACCATTTGGATCCATAAGTCTCCTGGGGCGGACCATTCTAATGGGTCCACCACCCCTGCGAAGGTTAGAAGGCACAGTTAGTCTAAAACTGATCAGGTGGTGATCGGTCCATGGCAAAGGGGCGATGGTCAGCTCCTCCATCCCGTCACCCTCATCCCATCCCTGGGTGAAGACCAAATCCAAGGTGTGTCCGGCACTATGGGTGGGACCAGATATTAGCTGGGACAGGCCCATGGTTGCCATGGCGGCCATGAAGTCCTGAGCCGCACCGGAAAGAGAGGCCTCGGCATGGATATTGAAATCTCCCAAGACCAGAAGCCGTTGGGAGCTCAACACCATGTCCGAGACCACTCCCGCTAGCTCAGGTAGGGAGACTGTAGTGCAGCGGGGTGGTCGGTACACTAGCAGAATCCCTATCCTGTCCCGGTCACCTATCCTAAAGCCGGCACACTCAAAAGAAGATGATTGAGGGATGGGACACCTGATCACTGGAATAAAGTCCTTATAGACCACTGCGACTCCCTATTATCCCATCACACACACATTCCAGATTCTTCACTAGATGTTTGGAAGACAAATCTAGAATAGTAGAGAAGGTAGTATTAGGGATAGCAGGAAAGAGCAATATATCAAGATGGTCTTTTCCTCCACTGGCCATTTTGGAGCAGAACACTAATCAGAGAATCACTGATTATTTAAAAAAATAAGCTGGGGGCGATTTAACAAAGACACTAAGCTAAATTTAGATAGTGGATTAAACCAAGTAGGTTCCGCTGTGGAGCTCCTACACACACTCCCCAGAAACCATTTGAAAGTTGGGAAGGTGGTTACAACATTCACTGAATGTGGATTGGAATCAAACCCAAGAATATATTTTTCCTTAACCAGTCTGTTGGGATGCACTGACGTTCATTGCCATGTCTTTTGGGGATTAGCACTGTACCATGGTGGGGCACAGGAAATGGGAACATGCAGGCAGAAAGCAAGAATTTACACAGGACTGATCTGGTTTCCCATATTTATCTTCTGGTCAGGTGTATTGTGGCCTTTTAAAAAGTCCGACAGTGCTAGTGGTGTCTTGACAAGTGCTGCGGATTTGTCAAGTCTCACTTTTGAGCCTTGCACATGATATACTCTGTTCTGCTGAATTGCCTTATTTGCTTTATGCCAGACTTCCTGATGAGTTTTTTTAATGTGCTGTTTTGGAGCTTAATGCATGCTATAGCATTCACTGGAATGAATGTTTTGTGGAAATACTGCCTTGAGCTGGCTTTGAACTGCATTGTAATTTCTGTGTAGAACTGCCCTGTGTAGAACTACATTGTAATGTCTGTGTAGAACTGCGTAGTTATACCATGTAACTATGCAGGCAGACTAAGCAGCTCTCTAGGTTGGTAGAAATCAAAAGGTATCCTCATTTTGGTCCCTTTAGTGTTTATTTTGACATTACAAGAGCTTGAAATCACATGGACGGCAGAATTCTACATATGTTTCAGCAGAAGTAAGTAGCACTGTATAATGCGTGCTTGCTTCCTAGTAAGTGTTTTTAGGACTACAGCTTACGACAGCATTTTGCTTATGTCTTTTAAAAATACGTATATCTTTCTTAGATGACACACACAAAGGAAATATAAAGTAGTTCACATTAACATTAGTCTGCAATTTCAGTATAACTCCACCTGATGGCGTAGAGAAGTTAGTTGAACCAGGATGGCAGAAAAGCTGCTTTCAGTATTTGAAGGCTGAAAAAAAACCTTCACTCTTATCCAAAGAAAATATAATGTGTTATTTAGAAGCAAAATCACCTTTTACTGTCTCAATTCCTAATCCTTAGGATTTCCAGATTTTCTTATTTTCAAAGGGAAATGAAAAACTACTTTACTCACACAAAATCTAGAGAAAACTTTGCTCCAGTCATTTGTTTATCATTTTAAGTCTCTCTCTTTAAAATCTCAAGTGCTTACATTGCATAATAATGTTTGGTGGGCAGTCTTTATTTGTTTTGGTTTTTTACATTTTTCAAAGTCTACAATTATCTAAGAAAGAAAAATAATAAATAGAAGTCTAAGTTTGATATCTGGTACTCTGAAATCTTTTGAAAAACCAGTGGAAATATTAAAATAAACTTAAAATAAACTTAAAGCTAAGTGATTTACTAATAGCTAATCATGCTTAATCTGGTCAAAATTTCATTCTACTGCATGACGTGAATTAAATGTTGCTTTATAATAAGATACCATTATGCAACTTTTCACTGTCAGACAGTTATAAGAAAACACTAAAGCAAGTTATATCCTATAAGGAAACTATGATTCTGAACCACAGACATTAATGAAAGATTATTTGTATGCCGAGTTATTTTCTGTGTCCGTAGTAAGTGGAAAGCAAATGACCAGGTGGCAGTAGTAATTCACAAGCTGTTGTCAAAGGCTTTCATGGCTGGAATCACAGGGTTGCTGTGAGTCTTCCAGGTGTATGGCCATGTTCCTGAAGCATTCTCTCCTGACGTTTCACCCACATCTATGGCAGGCATCCTCAGAGATTATGAGGTTTGTTGGAAACAAGACAAGTAGGGTGGGAGGAAGAACTCTTGTCTGTTTGAGACGAGTGTGAATGTTGCAAGCGATCACCATGATTAACACTGAATAGCTTTGCTGCTTCAAGGCTTGACTGCTTCCTGCCTGGGGAAATTCTTTGTTGGGAGGTGATTAGCTGACCCTGATTGTTTCTTGTCCGGAATTCCCATGTTTTTGAGTTTTGTTCTTCTTTACTGTCATTTAACACTGGTAGCCGATTTTGTTCATTTTCAGTTTCTTCCTTTCTGTAAAAATTATTCACATGCTTGTCCAACCTCACAACCTCTGGGGTGAAATGTCTGGAGAGAATGCTTCTGGAACATGGCCATACAGCCCAGAGAAGTTCTTTTTATACAAAATAACAGAATTTTTTTCAAAAATAGATATAATAATTCTTTGTGTGTGTATTAAACCAGCTATATTTTGCCTGGTGCTTGTTCTGCCATTGCTGTTCAGCTCTTCCATACCTCTTCCACCAAACTCTCCTTCAACATCTTGACTGAACTGATTCATTGAATTGGGCTCTTTGATACACTCTTCACTGATTGACTCAACCTCTTGGATTGAATCTCAATTTACATGTTTTATTTTCCAGGCCTTTTCCTATAAATCCATCTCTTAGTAATGCTTTGGATAATTACCAACTACACTATTTCACTGATCCCTACAGCATGTAGCAACTACTTTGATCCTAAAAGCAAATATCAGTACTGAAACTGGAACATTTTGGGGTTTCACTAAGTGTTTAGCCTTTTGGTTTAAGCATAGACAGTAGCGCTTTGAGGGCAAAAATTACTCATTTGAATTCTTTCTTTTTAAAAATTGGTGTCTTGTTTGATCATAATATATCAGCATTTAAAAACAAGAATGAATGTCAGGCTTCTACTTAATCAATTCAAAATCAATACATTTTAAAAAAAGAAACAAACAACTTACCTGTTCATTCTTGGTAAGTCTTGTTTTATTATGAATGTCAGATGTAACCAAGTTGAATCCATGTTTCTCAGACAGAATTCTTAATAGCAAAACCACAGTCCGGCTCCCACATTTTCCAACCCTGTTGTACACCACTTGGCTAGGGAATGGAAGTACCTAGGACGGAAAAATAACACATTTGAAAATCTTTATGCCCATTAAATAATTCTGTGGAGTCAAAACTGCACATGTACCAGTTATCCAAACATACATATAAACCTGGCATGGAAAAACTAAAGCCTGGGGAGGGGATCCGCCCCTTGTGATCTTTTCTCAGGCCCTCTTCTCCTCTCACCAACCTATCCTTCCTTCCCTCTTTCCTTCCCCCTTCCCTCCCTTCCCTCCCTCCTTTCCTTCCTTCTTCCCTTCCTACTTCCCTCTCTTACTTTCTCCTTCCTTCCCTTTTGTCTTCCCTCTCTCCTCTTTCACCCTTCCATCCATCCATCCATCCATCCATCCATCCATCCATCCATCCTTCTCTTCCTCTCTTTCTTCCTTCCTTCTCTTTTTCCTTCCTCCTTTCCTCTTTGGGGATGTTTAGCTGGGAGAACAGAAGGTAGAGAGTGAACATGAGAGCCATGTTTCAAGATTTAAAAGGGTGTCCCATTGAGGAGGAGGGGGGAAACTGACTTTCTCCTGCTCTAGAGACCAGGACACAAGGGAGCAATGGTTTCAAATGGCAGAGAAAAAGATTCGACTGAAAAGATTAGGAAGAACTTCCTGAAGGGTGGCATCAGCTGCCTCGGGGTGTGCTGGAGTCTCCTTCTCTGGAGGCTTTTCTGCAGAGGTTTTGATTGTGACTTCCTGCATTGAAGGGGGTTAGAAATGATGGCCCTTGGTGGTCGCTTCCAGCTCTAGGATTCTAGAATTCTATATCAGGAGAAGGAATACAAGGTCTAATAGATACACTTTTTCTCTCCCATCCACATCTCATCCTGACCAAGGCTAACCCTTTTGGGTTTCCTGTCTTTCCTTCCCTTTCTGTCTCCAAAAGAAAAGAGGCAAGGGAGGAAAGGGCAGGCAGGGGGCTTGGGGAGAACCCGTTCTTCCCGGCCTGCCCACCCTGCTCCAGCCCGCCATACAGACCCCAAGTTACAAAGTTTGCTCATGCCTGATATAAACACACTACCAGAAAAGATTCCCTCCTCCTGAAAGTCCATAATATAAGTTGTTTTATGTTATTATTTACGGGAGGAAAGAGTCTCAGGCTATGACAAGTCTAGGAGTTACTTTGGAACAGAGCTCAAGCCATTCAGAAATGGAATACAGTTTTATGTGAAAAATTGATATGTGAGATGAGGGATGGAAGGATGAAATTATGTCATCATTTAAACATGCTATTCATCCATTATATTTGCCAACAAATAATCTTCTGATTATCATCTTTCTGAAACATGAAAAAAAATCTGGACATTTCCTTTTGACAGCATGGCACAAATGAACCCACATAGAACTTCTTTTTTCATTTGACTAGGCACTGAACAATAAAACAATGTATTATAATCTCAGGTCTAACTGCATGACTATTTGTTGAATGTTGTTTATTACAATTTATAAAACATTACACATGTACTGTATAACATTGTCGAATGAAATGAAACTCACACATTCAGCTTCCTAAACGGAATGTCACCTTATTAAAACACACAAATATGTAAGTCAGGAGTATCCAATATTGTATTATGGAGTTTCAAAATACACTGGAAAACCTAGCTGGTATGTTTTCAGATGGCTGTATTATTGTGACATATTACCTTTTTTTCCCCAAGGAGGGCAGATCTTTGAAATAAATACATTCCACGGAATACAATACCAGATTAGACAGAGTGCAAAATGCTTTTGTCTGCATGCAGTTTTTATGAGAAGTGCTTACTTCACTGAAGCAGTCTTTCTGCATGTGCACACCATTTTAAATCACATTCATCGAGTCTTTAGAGAACAGGCTGAGAAGTTAATAAGATTTTTCATACAGAAAAATGGCCTTTGGGAAATAATACCTTTCATTTACTTTTCAATTTAATTTTTAATACTTTGAATTAATATTGCCTTATTTGCATCCACTGTCTGACACTGAAAGCCAAGGAGGTGTACCTGAATCATGGCCTGTGAATAGCTATAGGAAATATTATTTATTCATGAATAATATCTTGCATATTTGAAAGAACCATTCTTTGGATGCAAAATTTCATAATATACTAGTGGAATTTATTTTGTTTCTTCCTTTACCATGTGATTGCAATATATGAATTAGGGGAGGAAAAGGAAGACAAGTAACTGCTTTCATAAAGTACTTAATGTTGCTTTAGTCATCTGATAATAAAGAGGCATCTTTTTGGGAGTCATGTTCCAAATCTATTATTTCTATCATGGACAGGTCTTCTCTCTCTCACTTCAGATGTATCTGCTGTGAACAATTATTTCACATTTTATCTGAAAAGTATTAACAAGGGACCCCTAGTGGCGCAGCGGGTTAAACCACTGAGCTGCTGAACTTGCTGACCGAAAGGTTGGCAGTTTGAATCTGGATAGCGGGGTGAGCTCCCACCGTTAGGCCCAGCTTCTGTCAACCTAGTAGTTGGAAAACATGCAAATGTGAGTAGATCAATAGGTACAGCTTCTGTGGGAAGGTAACGGTGCTCCATGCAGTCATGTCGAGGCGTCTACGGACAACACCGGCTCTTCAACTTAGAAATGGAGATGAGAACCACCCCCCCCCCCCCAGAGTCGGAAACAACTAGACTTAATGTCAGGGAAAACCTTTACCTTTACTTATTAACAAATATTTATTAATTGTTTGCCTATAATTGCCAGCAATAAAATGACCTTTGCACGAGGTGGGTTGTTAAGTTTATAGAAGCAGCGTAAAGCAAGCAGGATAGGTTTTCCAATGGACAAATGGCAATTTAAGATACTAAATATTAAATCCAAACAAATCCAAAATGACAGATGGAAGTTGTTGCCAGTCTGTTTTCATGAATGTTAGTTAAAATAGACCACAGTTTAGGATTTAAATATAATATTAAACTGTAGTTAATAAAAATGAAGCAAGGGTTCCTGAGCTTCTGGTTTTGCTAGACGTGTGGGAAGATGCCAGTTCATTACAAATGAATGCAGCTAATATATTTATTCTGGCCAACTAAAGAACCGCAAAGCAGTGGAATAGTTTTTGAATTTCACAATCCTCACCCTGAGGTCCAGTACTAAAACAAATAGGGAGGGGAAAGGAAGGTATTTTCTAATAGAGATCTCAGAAGAAGTTCTGTTTGTAATATGTTGCCTCTATAAGATAATGCTCACAGTTTAATTACATTTTAGTTGGTCCCAATTTTGATATTAGCCTACAAGAAATTTTCAGTATCCATCTGTTGGCCAACCCAATAGGAAACGCTTTCCAAACTCATTAGGCATGTGTGCCCTGGATGAATAATTTAAGGTTGAACTAAAGCATGGGATGCCTTTGGGGTTTTAAAAATTCCACTGAATTTAATGGAGAGCAACATGACAGTCCTTTCTTTCTTGGTGACAGAGACAGATATTTAGAATTACAGGTTTGTGCAATTAAGTAAAATTCAGAAATGTCTAAGTATATGTTTTGGGGTATTCCTTGGCTAAGAACTCACCATAAGTCAACTGGCAACATACACATGGAAAATCCCTGGATTCGAACCGCCAACCTTTTGGTCAACAAGTTCAACCACTCAGCAGTTTAACCCGCTGCACCATCAGGGGACACTTTCAGGTGCGTATGTTCTTTCAAATTATATTTTCACAAAATGGAACATAATGGAGGCTCTATGCTGTTGTATCCTGTGTGCTTTCACTGTTGCAAGCTTGGAAAGATAATCTGTATGAATAAATGATCCAAAGTCCATAACTGGTTAGAAGATTTAACTGTTGCTACAAATGAATGCATACTATAGGTGTTAACTTCAAGAAATAGTATCTTCACAACGATAATCAACTATGCATAAGCAATCCCCAAGTTAAAGACATCCAACTTATATATGACTCATAGTTAAAAACGGGGTTGAGACAACAGGAAGTGGGAAGAATCTACTCCTCAGAAGGGAAATTCACTCCTGAAAGACTTATAATGGAAAACAGGCATCTCCACTAATTGTTTCAATGACAACCCAAAATTTTCAAAATCCAATTGTCACAGGGACAGAAAGTGAGGTGAAATCTCATGAACAGGGACACAGACAGCAAAATAATCACTATAGGGATGTTAACCCTTCCCTATGCAATCCAAAACTAATGATCTCCCTCCCTCTCTCTCCCTCTCTCTCTATATTTGGCTGGCTTACACTTAAAATGTATATGTTCTGACTTACATACAAATTAAACTTCTCTCAAAGATCATAAAGAAACTCTTTGGATTTCATAATCTATTTAAAAGCAGCCACATCTAGATGTGCTTTACCAACTTATTTCAAGAATGCCAAGAGGTGGCTTAATACAATCAGGAGGTACTGTGTGCACAATATTCCCTTCATTAAGCAAGATCCATTTTTAAAAATGATAAAATTAGTCTCATGTGGCTTCTTTTTGAGAAACGTATGCTATCTCTTATTAATCACATTACTCTTCTGAGCGTGCAGACAAACTGTTTATTGATCTACTGTAAACATTTCCCAATATTGATGTCAAATCGAAATCTCCATAGTTTCCTAGGTCCACTCCCCCCCCCCCCCCCCAAAAGAGAAGAAGAAACCGACACTAATTGACTCTGGGGCTACAACTGAATATGTAATTAGGGTATTTTCTTGCTGATTTGTCCCTTTTTCCATTTTCCATGCATACTTCCTTTAAATCTTTGCTTATCTGAAAGCTCCTGAAGTAGATATAGTCACATTTCTTTAGGCATTTAGTTACCATTAGATTTGTGCTTTTCATGTCTAATTTTTAAGAAACTTCCATGTATTACAAACTTCTAAAACATTTGTTGTTGTTGTTTTCCTACCCCCTGCCTATGGATTGATGCTATACAGGGATACGTAGTAAAACAAAGGACACACCACACAGTAAAAATCATGAACACCAATTAAAAAGATATAATCTATTAAAAGAGAATAACATCAGTTCAGAAATCATACATATTGACAACAAACAATTCATAATTTTAAAATTTCATAGTTTATAAGACATCTAAACTGGCCTGCTTGAAAAAAATGTTCTTTAATGCTATTTTAAACTCTGACAGTATCCAGAAGGCAAACCTCTTTTGGAGGGCCTATCCACAATCTGGGGATGATTAAAGATAAAGTCTTCTGGTTAACAACTTTCAGGCAAGTATGGCTGACTGGCTGACTAGCCCTAACGGTATTGTGTGGGTTATATTCCTACTGGTACCCTGACCCTAACAATGCAGGATGTTAACAGCCAACACTTTGTAATTGGCAGCCAGTGAAGTGATTTTACTGTAGATGCAATGTGATCCATCTGTAACCAATCTGCCTGCCATATTTTTGGACTAACTGAAGTTTTCAAACTTGGAACAGAGGTGGCCCAATGTACAGCACATCACAGAAGTCCAGCCTTGATGTTTCCAGCGAGTCTATTATCACCTTTACATTTCCAGGTCTGGGAAGCATCAGTCAATGCTGATTGTAAGCACTCTTGGCTATCTTATCTATCTTGAATGTCAACTCTGAACAACAGATCCAGAAGTGCTCACCAAAATGTGAACACCACCCAGGACTTGCTGACACACCTCCAACCCCTTTCAGAATCATTAGCAGTAAACATCAAGTTCTTGTCTGGGATCAATTTCAGTATTTTTTTCCCCTCATCCATTCTATTTCTTCATTCAGGCTTTCATTCAGAGAAGGCACAGTACTGTCAGCTGTTGATATTTTGAAGGCATAAAAAGTCTATTTGGGTATCACTGTCATGCTGTTAACATCATGCCCTAAGCTTCTGGAATTGTTTTCCTGAAGTTTCATACAGATGTTAAAAAGCAATGGCGATAGAAGAGCATCTTGTACTATGCCATACAGCACCTCCTGTTTTGAGTACGACCATCTGGGATCTTCCTGAGAGTTAGGGCTACAACTATGGAAGCACAGTGTCCCCAATTCCCAAACTGTTCAAGCATTCCAGAAAACATCATGGCCAATGCATACAGTCCCAGCAAGTATGAGTGATGGTCTGTTGCAGATTGTGTGTCAATATCATGGAGTATGCTACATGGTTAAATATGTATCTTTTACAGAAATATGCATATTTTTAGAATTTTTACAATGTTTTTGTGTTTTAATTATGGTGTAACCCACCTCGCGCCATGAGGAGAGACAGGTACGAAATTATTATTATTATTATTATTATTATTATTATTATTATTATTATTTTACTGACACAAAAGCACAGTATGTCACAGCAAACGAGATCTATTATTATTATTATTATTATTATTATTACTATGGACGCAAAAACACAGTATGCCACAGCAAACGAGATATATATGCTGGATTTCATATCACAAAATCACAAGTTGAACACTTCCCAAGCATCTAGGACTGTGTGATGATGGTGGTAATGATTATTATTAAAGGCTGACATACATATTTCTTTTTGTGAAGAAAACTCACTCTGCTTATCAATGACCATGATATGTATGGCAGCTCCATCAAGGATCAATAATTTTCAGGGTTTCTTTTTTGAGAATATAAGTACAACTACCCATTACCCGACAAGCCACAACTTGGGAATAATTTAGATTATTATTTAGTATTTTGTCAGACATGACTGACCAGAAACTTACAAGAAGATCACAGGCGAAACAAAATAGATTTATATTATGGCAATGTTAGACAATTTTGAACAAAAGAATGAGCTAATGTGGGCATATCTGTGACAAATGCTTTGCATTATTGATTGTGTCTTAGTCAAGCACTGCCTCCCTGTCCCTCAAAAAGTAAAGTGCATTAGGTATTGGAACAAAACAAAAAAAATATTTCCTGGAATACACCAAACGTTACTGTGGTCACACAGAAAGAGTGAAAAAATATTGAAACTAACAATATTCCTACAATGTTTTTATTGAGCACCAACATAAGAGGAGCCTTGATGGATCAGCCCAAAAAGATTTCTAACCCGGTGTGTTTTTTCTACAGAAGTCAATGAGATGCCACAGGGAAGATTATGAGCAGAACATGAAAACAACGGCATCGTCCAGTTCATGTACTTCAGCAACAAGAAACCACATGAAGCTATCATAGATAGTGATCTTCCATGAATATGCTTAATTTCCTTTTAACGTTTTTCATGTTGATCATCGTGAACTCATTCTGTAATTGTGAATTTCATACTTTCAAGTATGCCATTTTTAAAGTACTTCCATCTGACTGTTCTGAACGATCCTAGTTTTTAGTATTAAGAGAAGAAAGAAACACCTCTTCACTTTGAAGCCTATCAGATCTGATTTAAAATGCCCTCCTTAATATGGTTAGTACTGTGCTAAATAAGAACCCGCATGATGCAATGGTATGACTGGAGACCACATTCCCAGTCTGTCATGGAAACTCAGTGGGTAACTTAGGCAAGAAGGCACAAACCCTCTTTGAACAAATCCTGCTAAGTAAACCTTGTGGTAGGTTCACAACATTTACTTCGCAGTTGAAGATGACCTGAAGACTTACAACAACTAGTATGCTAAATGAAAAACAAATGCTGTAAATCACATAATGGGCCGCAGCAGACTTTAGCAAATGGAAATTTAAAAGGACATTTGGATCAGTTCCTGTTAGTGATTGATTTTTTTAAATTCACAGGACTGACAAGTTGCCGCTAAGGAGAGGATCTGTCTCACTCTGGCAATGCATGGAGCTGACTCACCGCCTCACACACTTTTCTAGATTTGCACTCTAACATTGAAAACCAAGCTTTGGAAGCTGAGGGCTGCAATTATACATATTTTGTACACTGTACTTAAAAGCTTAAACTGAGCTTGAACTGAAAGCACTTGAATTAACTTGAAAAGAGGGGAGGAAACACAAAACTTTGAAAATAGATAAAAAGGAAGCCAATATTATTTTTGTTTTTGTTATATTATAAGCTTCATTCAATAACAGGAAACAATTATGCAAACCAAATTCTCAAAGGTCTTTGCTCATGCCATCAGCAGGGAAACAAATAGAGTTCAGGCTCCAGAGTGCTTTGAGGATCAAACCTGACTGTTTTCAGGACTTTTGGATTCTACTAGAAGCAAGTTTATTTAGAAAAATAAGTACATACAATGTTCAGTTAGAAATCCCGTTCTTCTAAATACCAAGAAAAAACAAAGACAAAATATAAGTACAAGAATATCAAGTACATTTAAATATTGATTTCATGTCCTTCCAGCAGCAAGACACACTCTTGGCACTCTCCGCAGATGTAGAATATAAATAGCATTGTTTTCAAAGGTCTGTGTGGAATAGAGGCATACAACCCACTTTTCCCATGCCCCTTTCCCAATTGATGCTGCTGCCCATGCACAAATAGGATTAAGGAAAGTGAGTTTTCAAAAGAGAAACATTACAAGCTTGTAGGCATGCAAAGTAACTTATAATGAATTTTCCCAGGCCAATTTCCACAGAGGTTTCTCAGACACACTACTACATTCCTATTAGCTTAACACAAAGAAAATCAGAATTTTTTTAACCCCTAATGTAATCAGAATTGTAACATAAGTCATAATAAAACTGAAAAATGCTGGCTTGAGGAAATGATGCAACTGTCATCAATGATAAATCAATTGCCGCTGCAGGAATCGGTAGAGCTGATAATTGCTAATAGAATTTTTCTGTGTATCACAGATTTTTCAACTGTAAAGAACAGAATGACAAATTTAGATATTTTATTTTGCTTATGCAAATACTCATTCCATGCCAATCTCATTCACAATTAAACAGCTAAAGGAAAGATACAGGAGAATATGGAAAGCCAAATGTTTCTTCAAAGAACAAGGATTTAGTATCTTAACATTACTGGTATATTTATATACTGTATCTACATTGTGTGATCATTGAAAAAATATTTAAATACTCATTACGAAATTAGGGGGTGGGGCAAAATCTTTTCTTAAGTGTTTCCAAAATTGGACAGGGTCTGCATTGTACTATAACAAGTGAGCTACTTTTCATTAAGTAATAATTGTGCTAATGGGGAAACTTCAGTGGCATCTTTCTCCCTCATTGTTAGAGCTATTGGTATTAAACTTGCAACAATTACAGAACACATTTACTACTGTTAGCCCATCAAATTTCAGAATGTTTCACTCATCCATGAATTTTTGAAGAATTTTCAATGTTTTGACAAACAACATAAAAAATACAACAACTATCTCCTTGAGTTTTCTATATAATGACACAAGATAACAGGGAATCATCCCCCACCCCCCCAAGTTTCAGAAATATTCATACAACTACTGATTTTGGGGAATTTTTAAACATTTTGACAGAAACGTTTTTAAAAAGCTACAAAAGTTATCTCATTGAGTGTCTCTCATACTATCCAACAGAACTCCAATTTAGGGATTTCTTCCCAGCCCAGGGATTTCTTCCCAGTATCAGTCAGTCCTCCGCTTTTCAGATTCAACAATTTATTGGAACTCTGGCTGTTGCTAGGAGGAAAAAAATCTCTCCCGTATTCTAATTAGGGCTTTCTGATGCTGAGCAGAATTCTGGGAAATGTAGTTTAGGGCAGGGTCTTTTGAATTCAACTCTAGCCTCTGCTAGAAGATGGCTATAGAGTTGTGTAAGAGGATTGAGTGATGCACAGAAATAATAATAATAGTAATAATTTATTTGTACCCCACCACCTTCTCCCCAAAGGGCAGCTAACAAAGCACTACAAAGTGCCACACATAACATAAAAAACAATTACATAAACATCAAAGCGATAAAAACATGAGCAGACATCCATAAAATATCACATAAAAATTAAAATACCAAATTCATAAAACACAGTAACAACTACAGATAAAACTAATTGTTTTCAATTTTAAAAACCCAGTGTTGAAATAAAGCCACCAAGTCCTCAGATTAACCCTTAAAATCTATACAAGATCAAAGGCTTGTTTAAAAAGATATATTTTTACACTGGGTAGGAAAGTTTGAAGAGATGGGCCAAACCTAATCTCTCTAGGGAGGGCATTCCAGAGCTGGGGGGTCACCACCAAAAAGGCCGCCCTCTCTCATCTCCACGTTTTTGAGACGGTGGTGGTACTAAGACAAGGGCCTCCTTGGCAGATGTCAAAGCCTGCGGCAGTTCATAGAAGGAGATGCGGCCTCAAAGATAGGTTGGGCCTGAAGTGTATATGGCTTTGTAGGTCATAACCTGCACTTTAAACTGGACCCGGAAGCTTGTTGGAAGCCAGTGGAGCTGCTTTAATAGGGGTATAGTATGTTCCCCATAGCTAGGCATTTTTTAGATCATCCAGTGTGATGCTAAGGTATACTTCTGCCACAAGTCGTTAATTCAATAGGGTTCACTATTATCTATGGTTGCCACAAACCACTGTAAACCAGGACATATATTGCTCATTTATACAGAAGTGATACAACACATTACAACACACTATCTATATATATAAATTTGTTAGGGGCATCCAACGAGGAAACAAAACTCAAAAACCCCCCAACGAAACTGTACCAAAATTGCCATGCCCATAACACAACCCACAAGGTACAAACATATCTACTCAAAATGAAAAACAACACAACAACACACTCACAAAACGGCAAAACAACAAAACTCAAAAACCCCCAACGAAACTGTACCAAAATTGCCATGCCCATAACACAACCCACAAGGTACAAACATATCTACTCAAAATGAAAAACAACACAACAACACACTCACAAAACGGCAAAACAACAAAACTCTAAAAAACCCAACGAAACTTAACCAAAATTGCCATGCCCATAACACAACCCACAAGGTACAAACATATCTACTCAAAATGAAAAACAACACAACAACACACTCACAAAACGGCAAATCAACAAAACTCACAAACCCCCCAACGAAACTTAACCAAAATTCCCATGCCCATAACACAACCCATAAGGTACAAACATATCTACTCAAAATGAAAAACAACACAACAACACACTCACAAAACGGCAAAACAACTGAGCATGCGCATTGGTGCCCAGCCGCAAGTTCCCTGGCGCGCGCACACAGTTCCCTCTGCGGAAGCCATGCCCACTCCAAGCCCCGCCGCGCCGCTTCCTGCACACACCCCCCCGCCGCATGCACACACACAACCCCACGCTCCATCACTCCCCCCACCGCACACACACACGCAACCCCACGCTCCATCACTCCCCCACCGCCACACACACACGCGCAACCCCACTCCCCCCCGCTGCCGCACACACACACGCAATCCCACGCTCCATCACTCCCCCCGCTGCCGCACACACACACACAACCTCACGCTCCATCACTCGCCTGCCCCAATCTTACCTCCTTTTACTTCACGCCACCTCCAAACCCCACCGCACCCCTTCCCGCCCTGTCAAAATCCAGGAAAGACAGGAAGGAAGGAAGGAAGGAAGAAAGAGAAAGGGAGATAAAGAAAAGGGGGAAGGAAGGAAAGTTAGAGAAAGAAGGAAGAAGAAAAGGAAAGAAAAGGAAAGATGGAAGGAAAGAAAAGAGAGACAGCAGAAGAGAAAGAAAAAGGGGGAAGGAAGGAAAGAGGTAGAGAAGGAAGAAATGAGAGACAGAGGGAGGGAAAGAAAAAGGGGGAAGGAAGGAAGGAGAGGAGGAAAGAAAAAAGGGAATGAAAGAAGGAAAGAGGGAGTGAAGGAAGGGGGAAGATGTAGAGAAAGAGGGAGGGAAGGAAAGAAGGAAAGAGAGAAGGAAGAAAAGAGACCAGAAGAGAAAGAAAAAGGGGGAAGGAAGGAAGGAGAGAAGGAAAGAAAAAAGGGAATGAAGGAAGGAAAGAGGGAGTGAAGGAAGGGGGAAGATGTAGAGAAAGAGGGAGGGAAGGAAAGAAGGAAAGAGAGAAGGAAGGAAAGAGGCCAGAAGAGAAAGAAAAAGGGGGAAGGAAGGAGATAGAGAAGGAAGAGGAGAAGGAAAGATGGGAGGGAAAGAAGGAGAGAAAGAGGGAAGGTTGGTCACAGCAATGCGTGGCGGGTAAAGGTTGTTATTTCTATGATTATTATGATGCTATTATTCCTCTGAGACCCTTTAAGGGGGAATGGGAGAGGTGCCAGGTCCCGGAGGCAATGCATTCTGTTATTGTTATTGTTATGATGGTGGTGAAATAAAAGGAAATAAAAAGAGAAAGAAGGAAGCAAACAGGGAGGGAAGAAAGGCAAAGGAAGAAAGGGGGAGGGAATGAAGGAAAGAGAGAAGGATGAAACCAAGTAGTGAAAGAAGGAAAGAAAGAAAGAGGTAGAGAAGGAAGAAAGTAGAGAAAGGGGGAGGAAAGGGGGGAAGGAATAGGTAGGGACCTCTCTTTCATAATAGTCCAGATATCTACCTCAACTTTGATAAGTTTTACTATAGGCCACAGCAACGCGTGGCAGGGCACAGCTAGTTGTATATATAATGTGTGACCTACAGTTCATCTGAAAAAATCTTTCTCTGTCACAAAACTATGTTCATTATATAAAAAAGAATACTACATATATGTGCTAGACTTTCACCCTTCAATCACTAGGATGTCACCCCCACAACACACATAGGGTAAAATCCAGTGGTGTCAATCTGCTGATCGAATTATATTTACCATATTCTGGCAATCCTTGAAAATAGGACCACTTCCTAACTGATCATTCCCAGAAAAGCACTGGGTAGTATTCTAAAAACATCCCAAGCATTTGATTTTATCTGTAACTCTGAGTGTCAATATTCCATTGTCTGTTGACTGTTTCCCCATATTTAACCTTGACAGCTTTTTGCTAAATAATAGCTCCCATTTGCTTGTCAGATCTCAACTAGCTATTGTGTCTCCTATCATTGTGTCTATTTTTCAACATCCATTAGAAGTGACATATAATTATCAAAGCAAAGATCTTCCTGGTTTCTACGTATGGGATTGTTCTTCTGTGAAGGAATGTTATGTTCATACTCACTGTCACCTTGTTCTGTCTTGTTCCTATTTATTTCACTATCTTTCAAAGTATAAGAAATTATCTGAAACCTCTTTCAGCCTGTATCCATGCAAAAAAAAACTTAATGAAAAGAGCAATGCTCATTGTAATTACAATAAAAGCAGAAAAGTGGAAATCTCACCTAGTGTGATTTTACTGCCACTTTGGGAATTTCCAAGCCCTTCTAAGCAAAACTTCTCCACAGTTTAAACACATTTCATACTTCTGTATGAAACACAGCTGGAATACACAAAGAGGTCTTATATGAAGTGTTCCTATAGGAAATTGTAACTTTGGGAGGGCTAGGCAATGCTTTGGACAACCACTCTAATGAGATTCAGTCATCATGGCCAATGGCCATGGTCAATGCGAGTTGTAGACAAAATACCTGGATGGCATCAGATTGCTGACCTCTAATGTTACATCTCAAGAACTTAAAATCATGGCTTTGGGACCAGGCCTTCGGACTGTAGATGTTTGTAGAGTTTAAAGGACATGGACTGGAATGACAATACGACTGGCGAGACTGTTATTATTATTTATTCTTTTAATGATTGCTTATGTACTGTCTAATTATGGTTTATGCTTAATTGTCATTTTATTATTGTGGTTGTTATGGATTGGCATTGTGTCAGTGCCCAATGTATGGCATTGAAGTTTTGCCAGTTATGTGTAAACCGCTTTGAGTCCCCCTAGGGGTGAGAAAACTGGTATAGAAATACTGTAAATAAAAAGAAAACTTTCTATATTCAACACACTACACGTGGTAAAATCAGTATCATTTTAGAAACGCTCTCCAGTTCTGGGGATCTCACTTTTAATAAAACCCCTTTCAAACTCGGTAAATACTACCTCCTTTGGGCACTTGTTTCACAAAACAAGTAGCCTTTATTAAAAATTGGCTGCTTTCATCTATCTCGTTTAGCCTATACATTCTTGTTTGAATCTAGCATTCTAATAAGTACCACCAATTCTTGGACAAAATTGTAATCAGTTTGGTCTGAAATTGCTTCCCAAATCCACTCAATCCTCATTGCAATTATTTTGTTTCCTTTAAAGCATCCTGTAATTCCCACTTATGTGTTATGTGCATTTAAAAAGCTAGGGAGCCCAGCAGACCAGCAACAGAGAAATGAGAAAAGAATACAAAATATATCACAAAGAAATCCCAGGGATTTTGATAAAGTACACCCTCCAACTAAACTAAACATGAAAGCCTAATAGAGAATGAACAATGATGAGCAGCTATTTATGAATTCTTAAAAATGTCCAATATCAATTGATTGAAAATGTTTAACTGATTTTTATATTACCTAAAACATGGACAGAAGGTCCATAATTCATATCAGTTATCTATGGTTGTAAATTATCACATCTTCTTTCCCAGTCAAATTAAATACTCCAGCTAAGGAGGCATGTACACCTCAGAAAGGTTCCTACTGCTTCAGAATGCCTCCTATGAGGAGTAAGAAGCAAGACAGAGCCATATAACAAGTTCTTGGTGTGTGCCATGGAGTTCAGGAGAGAAATGGAGTCTGTCTCTCTGGTACATAATAAAGTGTGGGACTCTGCTGTGAATCCTCTGTTATGCCAGAAAAACTTACAGAGATGAGAAGAAGCAGTCTCCTGGGGGATAAGCTGGTGGTTATTGGATAAAAAGTTATGGAAACGCTAATGTCACTCATCCCTAACTATTTAAAACACTTATCCCCAATATTATTTAAAATCATATTATAAAAGATAGCAGTACTATATTATCCTGAAGACACGTTGAACAGTTTGACATAATATGAACACAGTTATTCACATGGCCACTATAACCTTCTATATAAGGAAGTTCCACTATTTTGTACTGTTGACGTTGTTGTTATTAGTATTAGTAGTCATTGTCGTATGTTTATACCCCACGTTATCTTTCCCGGAGGAGACTCAAAGGCTTAACATAAAAGCATCAGCATACAATTTAAAATATACAAAAATGCAAACATTAAACAGAATTAAATATAAACACTATTTAAAAAATCACAGTTAAAATTCTTTAAAACATATCAAGATTATAAACCACTAAACTTAGCACTTACACCAGACTGTTCTCTTGTCACGATTGTGTTGTTTAAGCAAATGAAAACATTAACACTTTCATACCCACAACTGCACATATTGGCACTTTGTTGGTCCCAATTCCTGTTATCAGTCTTCCACACAGACTTGGTTCCTACTCATGTTTGCCCTGCCCAACACAAGATTCCCATTTTTTTTAATTTCTATTTTACCCCCTCCTATTTTGCCACAACTGCCAGTCATGCAGTTCCAGTTTTCTCATGAGATCTTCCTCCACTTTGCAATATCAGGACTGCAGCAGAAGGACATTATTGAAAAAGGAAAAGTGATAGAAGAACAGTGGTGTTGGATTCATTAATGGATGTTTTCTGTCAATGAATACAGATGTTCCAATCACAATTCAGTTTGACTACAAGAGAGTTACAGTGTGCAGTAAACCTTTCCAAAGGTGCTTTTACCCTTTTGTAATTGCACTTTATCAGCTGTGTGCGATAAAGTCCTTAGTGGGTCATGTCTTTATAAATAGCTGACATCTCAAGCAGAAAGCAATATCCAATGTTCCCCAACCAGACTTCTGTTGGACTTTCCTTTCGTCCACAGGCAGACCTTTCAAATTCATTCTAGAGGATTCTACAAATGTTTTCACTGGAAAGGTTCAACTGGAATGTTTAACTACTTACTGTCCAGAGGCTTCTTATAATGTGGCATACATTGTTCTTGAAAATTAAACCATACAAACTGCTAACAATGAACTGCTAACCATATGTTGTAACAAAAGCCAAAGGAGAAAAATAAAATAGGTCTTTCCCATCAGAATGTATGGTCAATTGACTGGCAGCTATTTATAAACTTGGATCACTCAGGACATTTTCTGGCACAATATTAATTTCTATTTAAATGCAAGCCAGCTAGAGTTCAATCTAAAATTAATGTACATTACAGCAATATTTGGCAAACAATTGGTTTGGTTAATTGAGATCAAGATTAATTGAGACCATTTCTACCCGTTCTTCAAATCCCACAAATATTTCAACAAACCTTTAGATTTTACAAAAATTACTTAAAGCAGGAGATACTCAAAATCCCTTTTGCCCTGATATATGGTTCAATAGCCATTAGAAGCCAGATGAAGCTAGAGAATAGCGGCAGAAATCTTTATGGCTTTCACAGACAATCTGCTCCACATGACCCCACTCTGGAATCTCAGAATAGCTGATTCAAACTGTGAAGATCAAAGTTACAGCACACTAATTTTCTTGGGTAGATGTATCAGCCCTAAACATCATAGTAGACAACAGAAGCATTTGATGAAAACATCTCTGGTGTTTTATGTTGGGATGTTTTGTTTGTTTAAGCATCAAGACTATTCTAATAATTATTATTATAATTTCTTATTTATTACCCACTTCTCCTTTTGGCTCAAGGCGGGGCACAACATTGTGAAATACATCTCTAAAATCACATATTAAAACAAAGTTAAAATGCAAGCATACAAGCATATGTTTAAACATACATACATCGTCATTACTGTTATTAGAATCACAGAACCATAGAGTTGGAAAAGACCTCGTGGGCCATCCAGTCCAACCCCGTGCAAAGAAGCAGGAAAATCACATTCAAAGTACCCCTAACACCCCCTCATATTAATATGAGTCTGCACTGCCATATAATTATAGTGGATATAATTCTTAGGAAAAAAGTAAGGTTTTCATACACTGGACTGTCTGTAATTGATATGTTAAAGAAGTTCAACCTCCATATCTGTGAGTGGGAAGCATTCCTGGATGTATCATAGAAATACAAGATCATAGATAATAGCAAACTCTATTGAAACCAGCCATTTATGTCAAAGCATACCACAGACTTGCGCTAGAGGGTCTAGAACAGGGGTCCTCAAACTAAGGCCCGGGGGCCGAATTCGGCCCTCCAAGGTCGTTTACCTGGCCCTCGCTCAGGGTCAACCTAAGTCAGAACCAATTGAAAGCACACAACAACAACAACAACAACAACAACAACAACAACAACCCTATCTCATCAGCCAAAAGCAGACTCACACTTTCCATTGAAATACTAATAAGTTTATATTTGTTAAAATTGTTCTTCATTTTAATTCTTCTATTGTTTTTAAGTGGTTTTTTTTTTTTGCACTACAAATAATTTATGTGCAGTGTGCATGGAAATTAATTCATTTTAAAAAAATTATAATCCGGCCCTCCAAGAGTTTGAGGGACTGCGACCTGGCCCTCTGTTTAAAAAGTTTGAGGACCTCTGGTCTAGAAAATGCCGAGAAAGAACAGCTTTCTAGCATTTCTAGATCCTTCAGTGCAACTTCTGATAAGGGCATACTACAGAACTACATAGGAGTACAGATAAAATGCCTAAAGGGAACTTTTAGTTTACATTGATAAATGAAAACATGGCTATTGGTCTCATGGTCTCCACATGACAAAAACCTCATTTTTTAAAAAATGAATTAGTCTTTGTATTAAATTGTATGTATTTTGCCTACTGTGTCTGCCTATGCTCTAAGATGTCTATTAATCTGTATGCACATGAGTATCTTTGAGGGTTAAACTTGCCAGGTGCTATATGGGGAGCATATTCCCTGGAGCAGAAGAGATATCAAAATCTTGGCTGTGTGGTTTTAATTTATATTTAATCCATATAATTGATAGTCTTAATTATATTGGTTTTGTACTCCATTTTTAACAATGTCTCTCCATGTTTTTAATTATATCCCTTTGTTCTATCTCAACATGGCTTGTTTATTATTCTAAACTTTTGATCCTTGATTTATAGTACTGTCCTTGTTGGCACAAAGAAGCTATGAGTACTAAAGCAGAAATTAACATATTGAGCCAGTTAAAACACAAGTACTGTTTAGAACAGGTCTACAGAAACTACGGCCCTCCAAGTGTTTTGGACTTCAGCTTCCAGAATTCCTCTCCATTGGACAAGCTGGCTAGGGCTTCTGGAAATTGGGATCCCAAACACCTGGAGGGCCACAGGCTGTGCAAGTCTGATTTAGAGCAAGAATATGCAACTCATAATTCCAGTGATGCCAAACATGTGGCACCACTTCTCTAAGATCATTAACACATTTGCCTGACGAAGAAACCAATGGAGCTTCAAAGGTTTGCATCATGTATTTTATGCATTTTGGTTGGTCCAACAGAGATATTGTTTTGTAGATTTGGGATATTGTATTTTTCTGTATGGCAATCTGCTATATCTGGATATGTTTGAAACAATCAAAAACAGCAAGGAGATGACTTCCACTCAGGCCCCATCTGCGCATGGTGTAAAGCCCAGAATGATGTGGATTATAAAGGGGAGGGGTGGCTAGAAAATGCGCCCCCCCTAATGTGTGCTCCAACATGCAACTACATGGAAAACATGTGCTTAAAAAGTAAGGTGAAAATCAAAAATCAGCTAAAAATGTACTGCAGGTGATGGGTGTATGATCAATTGCAGGAACATGTGTAGCACTCGAGTAAGCAGTGCCATCTCTGGGAAAATTTGGATGAAGGGACCAGATGTGGAGCTCTAAGGGAGGTAAATGAACAGCTTTTCCTTCCCTCTCCAGGAAGAAATTGCTTTCCACTTCTTGTTTTTGAGTTGGAAGATGAGCTCTATTGCTGATTCTCATTCTGCACATTTCTCCAAATGGAGTAAAAAAAAGCCATTCTATTAGACTGATTTGACATGAGGGGAGCTTTGTGGATTCTGCAAGAGCTTTTCATTTATTTATTTATTTATTTACTTTATTTGTATACCGCTCTTCTTAGGCCTTAGGCGACTCAGAGCGGTTTACAACAGTTTAGATATACAGGATACAAAATCATTATGCATTTAAAAAACAAAAGCATCACAAGTCATTAACATCATTAACATAAGCATCAAACAACAATACATCAATATAACAAATCCATCCGGTCTAGTCGGTGAAATCAGAATCCAAAACTCGTTATCCATTATTTCGTGTTCCAATAATCAGTTAATCAATCACACTGCTTAGTCGAAAGCCTGTTCAAACATCCAGGTCTTTACTTTCCTTTACTTTCATGGTTTCTGGGTGATGTGTGGAGACAGACTCTCCAGAGAGAAAATTGATTTCTTTAATCCACCTTCTGATCTGGATTATGTGGCTGTTTAAAAGCAGCCTCAGATGGATATTTTAAAGAGAAGCAGAGGTATTCCATTAAACAAAATGTACCTTAATCTACATCCAAAAATTTTCAAAGTTCTAAATGTTTTCAACAATAAATCAGAGATGTCAATGGTCATAGATATAAATGAGATTATTCTTTAAAACTGCAGTTACACAACACCTTTAATCACATATAAATGCTACATTTTGACTACCAGATAATTTTTGACAGATTTCCACTGTGATTATATTTGCAAGTACATTTGTTTATCTGTTTCTTCCCTGTTCTGCCTTCTTCCTATGATGACTACTGACTCTGATAAGGGCCTCCACGTGACAAAAAGAATTTTAAAAAATGAATTATATTAAAACCAAGATGCAGAGTATTTTCATACACATATGGAAGAAGCTCTTTGCTAATGGGGAATGTATATTTCAGGGGAAGATAGAGTTGTTAGGAGATGATCTGGCTCAGCTTTAAATAAAAAGTCAGCTCACCTTACAAGGGGGTGGCCGGTGGTCATCCAAGTAAGTGGAATTTCCTAGAAAGAAAGAAAAATGCAACATATCAGACAAAAACATTTATATGCTTCATTGAAGAGATATTTATAAGACCAAAATATTTACACAGCCTTTAGTTTTCAAAAAGAGAATAGTAGGGACTGGGGGGGGGGGGTAATAGCAAATGTGCTTTCACACCTGTTCACTCTATGTCGGTTGTGCCCAACCTTTTTTTGACCAGGTACTACTTGACCAGGGACCACGCTCCATCATTAGTACCAAAAGGGTTACAAATCATATTTTGATCAACTTTAGATTCGGTTTGGTTATTTGGGGTGCCGATTCAGAAAATTGCACTGGATAGACAACATCAGCTCTAGTTTTTGATACAGAACATATTCTATTCTGTAGTCACCATCTGCTTGCCCAAAGAAAACCATATTTAATAATCTAGAGCTGAGGACCATATTTTAGGTTTCGTGGCCCACCAGTGGGCTGTGGCTCACAGGTTAAGAACCACTGCTCTATGTTATATACTTGTCTTCAAGTCAACCTCATGAATAAGCCGAGGGCAGATGTTGGTGACAAAATTATGTTGTTATAGCCTATGGATAAGTTGGGAGTCATTTCACAGAGATAGGAAAGCATCAGACCTATCTTTCATGATAGCTACTTCTGACTGCTCCTTGTCACTATCTTCCCATCCAGGCTACCAAAAAGAACACAGTAGACAAAACTTACATTAACCCATGGATAAGTCTACCTAGACTTTTGGGTAGATATTTAACTAAGGTTTCTATATTAATATATGAGTATATACAATAACTGTCTATATGTAAACAAACCCCAGCGATTAATCATCTACAGTAGCAGTTGGCATCATCATTACCCTTACCCAGTCTTAGATTCAATCCATCTTACAAAAGTTAAACAGATTCTGTTAAAATATTTACATCATTTGTAGATGTGTCTGTGGTGTGTCTCCAAGTTGCTTATTGATTTTTGATGACCCATGACTTTAATAAGGTTTCCTCAGGCAAGGAATACTCAGTGTCATTTTGCCTATGTCTTCCTCTGAAATATAACTAAAGCATCTGGTATTTAATGCTGGTCTCCCATTCAAATACTATCTAGATTTGAGGTTGTTTCATTTTCAAGATCAGATGAGATCTGGTGTCTTCAGGGAATTTAGGACATTTACATCATTAAAACATTTTCAAAAATATAATTAAACTATCAATAAAATTGAATGCAATTGAAAGCATTACCACTGGAAAGAAGACCAACATATGTAAACTACACAGGACAGGAGCAGCTCTTTTGCCCCAAGCCATCAGCACTCAAAGGCCTCCTATAATAATAATAAAAAATCATCTGTCTATGAAATCATAGCAAGGACAGTGTCGATGTAGTCTAGAAAAGTAGTTTCGGAACGTGGAAGTAATTACTGAAAAAGTTCTTTCCCAGGTTCCCACAAGATGTACTTATGAGGATGGTGGAACAGAGAGAAGGATTTCCACTAACAAGCTCATATATAAACATAAGAGTATTTCAGATATCTGGACCTGAACTGTATAGGGCTTTGCAGAGCACAACTAGTGCTTTTGAGTTGGGCTTGGAAACAGAACGGCAGCTAGCAAAGCTGTTTCAACAAAGGACTTCGATACTTTATTTAGCCAGACCTTGTTAACAATCTGGCTAAACAACTTTGAACCAGAGGTTTCTGAACATTTTCAAAGGCAGCTCCATATAGAGAACATTACAGTAGAGTAAGACTTCCATAACCATAGAAATCACATGTTGTTTCATTTACCAACATCCAAGAGGCAAATGGTCTCTCTAGAAAATTACTAGGTCCAAGTGATTCCATATTATACTTCTGCAAAAGGTTTTATAAACTTATGTTGGAGGACCTAGCGAATTCCTGGAGAAGATACCTCTCTGGGAATCTCTAAGTCTTCCAACACAATTCTAGGACATGCTGGGACAGAAATAAAATAATTTAATGTTGTTTGGCATATCGGTGGCTATGGCCGGGAGCATATCCCCTGCAGATATGGGGCTTTTACTATAATCCAAATGAGATATAATTAAGCAATTAATCATAATGGTCATATCTTTCTAGGGATGGGTGACACTGGCACACAAGAATTAATTGTGTGAGTTGACTCTTGGCCACTGCCGAAACTTGAAGCTAAAAAGAAGTGTAATTCTATCCATTATCTAAATATTTAAAAGGTAAAGTTTTTCCCCTGGCATTAAGTCCAGTCTGGGGGGTGGTGCTCATCTCCATTTCTAAGCCAAAAAGCTGGCATTGTCCATAGACACCTCCTAGGTCATGAGGCCAGCATGACTGCATGGAGCACCATTACCTTCTCGCCAGAGAAGTACCTATTGATCTACTCACATTTGCATGTTTTTGAACTGCTAGATTGGCAGAAGCTGGGGCTGACAGCAAAGCTCACCCTGCTCCCCAGATTTGGACCGGTGACCTTTCGGTCAGCAAGTTCAGCAGCTGAGCGGTTTAACCCACTGTGCCATCGGGGGCTCCATCTAAATATTACACTTTATGAATAGATTTTCCTTTTCCACATCTCACTTGCAACATATGAAAATTATTTTTATTTAGAAAGCTACAGAAAGAGCAAGAAGCATAAATATAAAACTACACATAAAATCTATCATATACATCTAAACAGATAGATAAATATGAATAGATAAGAGATTTCAATTGTTTTAAGATGGCCTTGATTGTTTCCTACTGAAATTTAGGATGGATCCATTCTAACAATGATAGTGAATTTCCTGGCATAGCGCTTCTTCAACATTATGAAACAAACTATTATCATTCTTATGAAAATAAGAGTTCTTTATTCTGTTCCATTTTTCAGTGAGCACTTGTCCTTCTTTGCATTTGGGTTATTTAAGACTGAACTCGTAAACAGAACGTTTCCCATATCCATTAAAAAGCTATAGACTTCAGTTTTCGAAGATTGCATCTAAACAATATTTAAAGTTAATATAAATGACTCTTTGGAAATGCATATAATATAACCAAGATGAGCTTTGCCTATAGAGTTTCACAATATAAGCATTACAAATGTTGAATGTTATGTTACATTCATGAATGTAGAAATTAAAGGAGACCTTAGCAACCAATATAATTTTAAAAGTATTTTTAAAAGAAGGACCATTTGAAAAATTCCTGGAGATAAACAAAAATATTTATGTAGCTAATAAACTGTTGGGTCTGATTAGAGCTAGTTTATCTAAAAGACTGTATTTCCCATGCAAACCTGCCTAGGATTGAAATCTGCAGGGAGTCCCTTCAAAGACATGTTTGCTGAGACCTTGAGAGGGGACCTTTGCAATTGCTGCTTCCCATCTGTGGAACTGCCTTCTAAGAGAGTCATAACTGATTCCCCTTTCTGTTATCCTTCTGCGAGCAGGCAAACCACTTCTTATTCAGGCAGCCTTTGGGCAGCAAACTGGCTGTTCAAAGCATGGCTAGTTTAACAAATGGGTGATGTATTTTCCAATAGTTCTGTTTTAAATAAGGAATTAAACTGCTTCTTTAGATTAATTTATTGTGTTTTTCTTTGTACCCAATCATGTGTTGAAGCTGCATTAGATCTTAGTTTTGGGGCAATGGTGGGATTTAAATGACATAAATGGTAAATAATTCTAAAATGTGTTTTAGATAAACCATTCTGATGTATTTCATCTGTGTAATAGTTTTGTGATTCTAGTTGAGAATAAAAATCTGTAAAGTAAAGGTAAAGGTTTCCCCTTGACATTAAGTCTAGTCGAGTCCAACTCTGGGGGTTGGTGCTCATCTCCATTTCTAAGCTGAAGAACCGGCATTGTCCGTAGACACCTCCAAGGTCATGTAGCTGGCATGACTGCATGGAGTGCCATTACCTTCCTGCCAGAGTGGTACCTATTGATCTACTCACATTTGCATGTTTTTAAACTGCTAAGTTGGCAGAAGCTGGGGCTAGCAATGGAAGCTTACTCCATCTCGCGGATTCAAACCGCTAACCTTCCGTTCAGCAAGTTCTGCAGCTCAGCGGTTTAACCTGTTGTGCCACCATGGCATATCTGCCAAAATTCAAATTCTAGTCCCAACTACAGCAAACCCATTAAATCAATTGCTGAATGGTAAATTAACACTTGTATAAATCCTACTTATGTGGGACTGCTGACTGGGACACACAATGGGGCAGAAACTATTTTTAAAAACTTCTAATAGTTCCTCCTTTTAAATCTTCTCTTACAAGAGATCACAGATTTTTCACTTCAACCTCAATGTTCTTAGGGAGGAAAAATACACTGCCAACACCACTTCATTGATTGGAGACCCTGCTGGCTTCTATCTTTCACATGTTCTTGTAAAGTAAATATTCCCTGCTGCAGGAAAACATAAGTAGCAAGCAGTGATGGTGGGATTTTAAAATTAGGATGTAATAATAATAATAATAATAATAATAATTTTATTTCTTAATAATAATAATTTTATTTCTTTTTGTGGTCAAAGCACAGATATATACATTTTGGATGTTCAAAAAGTCAGTTTTGTTTTAGGGATAAATACTGAGCTCCATATCCATCCTCATTACAAATACTAATCACTGCTGAATTTCTTCCAAACATAGGTAAAAACAAAGATGTGCAATATGGGTTCTGTTTTATTCATTTCTGCATGAATTTCTAAGGATTACATAGAAACTGTATATAGTAAATAAATATTACAAAAGTACTATAGGATAACAGCGCTGTCTTTGAACAACCACATAGAAACATTCAGCATTAAACACACACAAACAAACTTCTGACAGGCTAAATTTAGGTTAATGGGTTCTCTTTTCAATGCTATCAAGAGCCTGCGTTACCCCATGATCCAGCTGTTAGTACACATCAGAGTTCTCCAACAACAAGAAGTCTGTATGAAGAAGCAACTCTCTTTCTAATAAAAGCAGTCAACAAGAAGCTATTGATGTCAAAATAATGTTTCTAGAACTCCTTTAGTTTCACAAGATGTGTTCTTGACTCTGTGTTAAAACAAGAAATCTTTCAATATACAAACATAATAGCACATTACTTCTTTGTGCTTTTATGCTAGTATACTGAAATCCTGGTATTTCTTTGTGCAGACCTAGCTTTCTTTTATACTATTGCAAGAATTAAAGCAAGCTTATTTTTTCAGGGATTTGTTTCATGTGGTCAAGCAGAGAGCACACCATAACGTAGCTTTCATGAGATGATGGATTGTTTTACCTCATATATTTAAGCTACAAGCAGGAAATGGCAAACACACTGCCCTATGTACAAAAATAGTATGTAAGGGGTAATGCAAATATTGCTCTTTGGAGTAAATACAACTTCCTCAGGAATGCCACTGAATGCATCTAACCCAGAATTCATATTTGCATGTAATCGTTTTCATGTAGTATCTAATATGTGTGCTACAATTTTGGATCTCACATACCATTATTCCTAACCATATCTTATGAAACTAAGCATACTTTATGATGGGGAAAAATGATGCACAACATTACAAAACTGCTTGTTTCTTCAATATATTTAAACCAGGTATGGGCAAACTTTTTGCCTTGGGGCCACATTGTAGGCCCAGCCAGGAGGGCAAGGCCAGGAGGGCCAGGGGACCTCATGGCCAAGCCAAGAAGGAGCGGGGCTGGGTGGACATGGGAGGGGGAGGGGCAGGAAAGGGCAGAGCAGGACTTGAATCATCTTCAGGAAGTTCTCCCAGCATAAGGATGGGGCTGCTTACCCCATCCTTATGCTTGGAGAAAGGCAAGACATGTGGTAACTGCCCCAACCCTCCCTCCTGATCCTCCTCCCCAAACCTTGGACTGTCCTCTTGGCATTATGCCGGGAGGAGGGTGAGACAGGCTGTGACTGAGAGTGCTTTGGAGGGCTTTTAGGAACTGTGTGCCTTCATCGAGCCATCCTCCTGGCATAAGGATGGGGCCACTTGAACCATCCTTATGCCGGGAAGAGGGGGAGACATGATGTGGCTGAGAGTGCTCCAGAGGGCTGTCAGCTGCTATGTCCTTTCCTCCCTCTTCTTTCTGGCATAAGGACACAACAGGCCACCATGTCCTTATGCCAAGAGGACAAGGAAAATGAGAAGGGCCTAAAGTAAGCACCCAAATAGCCACATCTGCTCCCCAGGTCTTAGTTTGCCCATGCCTGATTTAAACACTGTTTTAGACTTTTAGGTTAAAATCCAGTCTGGTTTTGTATGTCCATGGATTGCCTGGAACAAGCAAGGATGGACCACTGAGTCCTGATCCTTCACTGCCTTATGAATAAGTTGAGAAGTTTTGCATTGCAAGATCAAGGGGAAATTGTGTGTACATGCCCCCTTCCCTAATAATACTAGAATAAAGTCACAACATTACCAGCCAGCATAACAAATGGTGAAGGATGCTGGGAGTCACAGTGTATCATCTGAAGGTAAGGACAATATTTTTCTGGGCTAGATAAATCCTGTGAGTTGTCCCACAGTTGTTTATGACTTACATTGATAGCTAGCATGGTGTACTCAACATTGGGAATTTCGAATGAACTTCCTTGTTTGTTTTGAAAACAAAATTTACAACAATACAGAATTGTAAATCTGAACCTGTCTCCAAAGTATCTCAGTATGTTTTCTTTAAAGTCCTTCTATAACAAATGTAAGTGAAGTCTGCATGGAGCTTACAGAACTGTTACACACCCAAGTTATCTGGATAACTCTTTGTCTTGCAAAATGGATGAAGTCTTCAAAGGTTTTTTCAAGTTGCCTACAGCTTTTTGGGACTAGCGATAAACATCTCAACAATTAAAAAAGGATAACCACATTTTCATGCTAGAATAAATTGAAAGCATAACAGCAAGATAATATTTAATATTTTTACTAGAAATAATTAAATGTCACATTCCACTGAACTAGCTTTTGAAATGTGCAGAATACTTGTTTACACCAAATTATAGCTTTATAAGTGAAAACCCAAAGCTGTTTACTGAAACCCCATTTCTCCAAGTTACAGTGCAAGATTATTGCAAATGAGTCTGCAATTCTATCCTGATCCGTTACTAATGTCCATGAAACAAAAAAACAACCCACAGTGTAGGGGAAGAAAGTGAGAACAATTTTCTCTGAATGTTTTAGATCAGTGGTGCCAATGGAACTCTTTCTCAACAATTCTGATAGCTTTCATTACTATACTTTAACTTAAATCTCTCCGTGTTACCTAGAAAAAGAAAGGAGGAAGGGGTAGACCTCATTGGGGCTGCCTGGCTAGTAAGAGAAGAGGGATCTGGAACTGAAGCAGAAAAACCAGGATGTAAATGGTTTAATGAAGAACTGGAAGTAGGGAGACTAAGGCTGGGATGTGGAAGAAAAATGCAGGGAACAAAATCAACCTTTGTACATGGCATTCATTGACCTTGCAAAGGCGTTTGACAGAGTGAATCACAATTAAAAATTGGATGCCCTGATAAATTTATGAACATCTCCATGATGGCATGACAGCAATGGTCTTGTACAGCAGTGGGTCCCAAAAGTGATCCTTTTAAGGTGGAATCAGGTATTAAACAGGGATGCCCTATTGCCTCAACCTTACTTTCTACCTTAATCACTATGATTCTGCACCTTGTTGATGGGGAGCTTTCCACTGGTGTGGTAATCACTTATCAAACAGATGGCAAACTATTTAACCTCAGCAGGCCGAAAGCCAAAACCAAGATCACAATAACATCTGTCATAGAACTCCAATATGCTGATAATAATATAGTCTGTGCTCATTCAGAAGACCTACAAGCCAATTTAAACACCTTTGCAGGAGCATATGAAAAGTTTGGCCTCTCTCTACCAAGCAATCCCTCTGAAATGCCAAAAATTCAGCTTAATGGTGTAATGTTAGACTATGTTGACCACTTACACTATCTTGGCAGCAACCTCTCTACCAAAATCAATATAGTAAACAAAGTACAACACTATCTGAGCTCTGAGTGCAGCATTTCTTTCTAATCAAACAGAGTTTTTATGGATCAGGATATTCGTAGTGATACCAAGATGTTTGTTTATAAAGCTATTGTCCTCCCAACTCTATTATATGCCTGAAAAATGTGGACCGTTTACAGACATCATTCTCAACTTCTGGAATGATTCCATCAGTCTCTGAAAAATCCTGCGAATCTCCTGGAAAGACAGGTAGACAAATGTCAGGTTTCTGGAAGAAACCTGACATTTTTTAGTTCAGCTTTGTGGCATCCTTTAGTAATGCTAACCTAGCATTCGGGGCTAGGTTTAATCCTATAATGTTACCTGTTCCCACCATAAGTGAAAATATATCCCTTTGGGCACGCCACATCTCCCGCAGTGATTACTTTGCTTCTTATTCATCTTGTGTAAATTAACCAGTGTAGTATACCATCTCCATATGACTTTATACACTTTTTCTTTTAATCTTATTGACAGATTCTTAACCACTCTCCACTTTAAAACCTTTTTCCAGGCGAAATCTGTCAATGGACCTAGATCTCCTTCCCATACCTTTTCTAACAACTTCAGTCCTATTTCTGTTAATCCATTGCATATTTTAATCTATTTAAGCTATTAATCCATTGTATATTTTCCCAATTAACTCTTTCCCTGATATTTCTTGCTTTTTAAGCTTACCTAGTCATTTTTCATATTTATTTAACTCCCCAGTCTTAAGCTAATTTAACTTTCCTGCCAATATTTAAGTCTTTCACTCAGTTCTTCGTGAAGATGTGAGTGTATTTATGATGGGAGGATACTGAGATGACTCTCTTCACATGCCATTCTCTTCACCACAATGGCACTCCACCCAGACCACTGAATAGCTGAGATGCAGACTGTCTAGAACATGATTTAAATGGGCTGAGAATGCATATAAGGACTCATCCTTTTCTCTTCTTTTTCATGAATAACCTTTCACTACAATTTAGTTGAAAGAAGATATACAATTAAGTGTGAGTGTATATGTGTGTGGATAGGTGGGAGGGAGACAACAACAGTCCACGACTGCTTGGCAGAATAAGAGTTTTATGACTACACTTTCCTCCAGAAATCAGGAAATTTCCAGTTGGAGGAGTATTCAAACAATGGGTGAACTCTGTTGGATGGTAGCTCCCATCAACCCTACACAACATTACCAATAGTAAGGAACACTAAGAGTTCCAAGCCAGCAACAACTAGAAGGTTATATTTGTTCACCTCTATTAATAGAGAATCCTCCCTAATGTTATGTACTAATAAATGGCGCCCATGTTTACAAATGTGTTGCTCTTGATATGCCCTCTTAAAATTCTCAAATTTTGGGTAAGCTTTTGGGACAGAGATATTTCCAAGATCAAGCCGGGCTAATGAGCCCCGTTTGAAAACATAACAATTCTCCTGCCATTCCCAAATGACGGGTGCTAGTGAGTTTTCCCCAACACCAATAACTTTGCTGGCACAAATGATATATGGCTACATAGAAGAGGGTTTTAAACTTCATAGAATGTCTGCTTGCTGAGATCTGGAAGAAGTGAAAATTGTTCTCTGTGTTTTTGGCTCACATTTATCCTTGTTCTTCACATTTCCGAAGCCTGTGGGGAAGTCAAAAGGTTGCCTACCACTTCTAGAATAGAAAATACCTGAACTATCTGTTCAGTTCACACTTCAGTTTTAAGTGTTTGTCTTTAAGCCTTTAGTTACAGGCTTCTGGTCTCCTAATGCATTTATTCTTTTATAGTCAAAGAGACCTTGAGCACATTTGTATGGAAATGCACTACTAGAGAAGCAACACAGAATAATAAAATCCTCTTAACAAACCAGGAATTAGGAACAGACCAAACCATGCATTTTCATTTCAGTACACTGAGACTTATTCCACACAGCTGAATAAAATCCCACATTTTTTGCTCTGAACTGGAAGATATGGTAGTGTGGACTCAGATAATCCAGTTCAAAGGAGATACTGTGGGATTTTCTGCCTTGATATTCTAGGTTATATGTTTGTGTGGAAGTGCCCTGATACACCATTTCACTTCTGTCCTATTCCTCAGTATAGGCACTTACTTTTGGTTGGCTATAGAGGGTAATTGTCTTGCTTTCTATAGCTTTCTGAAAGTCAATCTATTCTTAAGAATGCAAACAAAACAAAAGTTTTGGTCACACATATCTTTTGGATCACAACATGAGTTCCTAGATCAGAATTATACAACCTAACACCAGTTCAATCTTCTAATACAGATACTATTTTAAATGAAGCAGTGAGTCAAAATATACAGCTACTCTTAGGATGTTTTCGTATCACTAAGAGAAAAATCATTTTGAGGATTTTCCTTTAGGAAAAACTATTCCCACAAAACATACCAGAAAAAGTAGGTAAAAGTGAGACAAAAGTCACAACAACAAACATAAGAGGCTAAGACCAGATACATTTTAAATAACAAACACTACATTTTTTCTGTTGTTTAGATCTGCTGCAAGGAAAGAGGAGCTTTTAAAGGTGAGAAGAAAGAAAAGAGGCGATACTGCTAGATGTGCTGGAACTGAGGGAGAAATTTGGTCCTTTAAAAAAGAGATCAGGAAGGGTCTAAATATCCTAAAAGCATCAGATCCTATCTGATATTGGAAGCTAAGCAGAGCCAGTTCTGGTTTAGTACCTGGATAGGAGACTACCGATGAATACCAAGTGCTATAGGCTGTATCTTGAATGAAGGAAATGGCAAAGTCACCTCTGATGATTCTTTACCTAAGAAAATCCCATGAAATCTATGGGCTTGCTGTAAATTGGCATGGCAGGTAACTTGAAAGGACATACTGACACAAAAGGAAGGAAACCAGCAACACAAAAAGTTAATGGTACACCATAAAGGGAGCAAAGGTATGGGTTGTTACATTAGTGGTCTAATGTAGTTTTATCTTTGGTACTGGGAAAATTTAACTACAAATAAATAGTTACTTACAGTTAGTTTCTGAACAGAATCTATTCTATTTTACAGCAAGAAAATATATGTGAAGTATTTGATCTTACCTGCCTACTAGAAGAAGAAGAATGCATTGTTCTACGCGGATGTGGACAGTAGGAATGGCTGATTTTAAATATTATGGAAAGCAGAGCTTCTACTGCTTTCAACTATCGATCATGCCCATGCACTGTATTTTCTTGGTCATTGATTTCCATTCAAACATTTCCACATTCTTGAATTATACTTCAATTTCCAGCACATTTTGCTATAAAATCAATTAACTTTGTAATGTACTTATGAGAGAATTTGCTAACAGGCATCAAGCTTTATTTTCATCAATAAGGAGTTTCCGAGCATCGGTTGAAGGTATCTGACACCAAAAGCTCGCACTCTCTCTTTTTTTGGAAGACTGTCCTCTCCAAGCATAGATTTAGTTCCACCTTTTCATATCAATTTCACCTATAAACATATACAAAGGGATTGAGTGATTTCACAAAGAAGTATCTGTATATTATACACTTATATAAGTTTTTCTCGTAAGCTTACTTCCCGTACCCACTGTTTTAAGATTGCCATCACTGAAAAACAATTAGAAAACTAAAGAGTAAAACAAAAATTTAAATATATTCGATTAGTGTTGTTAAAAAGCACAAACTGTTCCAGTAGTTTGTCATTTATGCTTACATATTTTCACAAAGGGTAATCTGTTCTGATGATGACAGCAAGCATTTTGCTCAAGACATTTACATTTAAGCGCATTTTTTTCAGCTAACCATGCTAAGTTTAAAGCAGGCATAGCCATTCTTTCTCTCCCTGAATCCCAACCTTTTGGCAGGTGGCCAAAATTACTATACTATAAACTGACTTGGGCCCCTTCCACACAGCTGAATAAAATCCCACATTAAATGCCTTGAACTGGAATATACGGCAGTGTGGATTCAGATAACCCAGTTCAAAGCAGATATTTTCTTCCTTGATATTCTGGGTTATATAACTGTGTGGAAGGGCCCTTAGTGAACCAGTGTTCCCCACTACTCCCTATCTGCTAGAAATATGATTAGTAATAAAGTTAGAATGTAAAACTTGTTCTAGTTCTTGTCTACATTAGATTACTAATGTAACTGAACAACAACAACAACAACAATAATAGTAACACACGTTATTTATACCCCACCACCATCTCCCCAATGGGGATTTGGAGCGGCTTACATGGGGCCAAGCCCAGACAACATATTACAGCAAAATAGAACCAAAACATAAACAACAAGCAAAATCATCAAAATTATATTTTTTTAAAAAAATATGAATACAGTAACAAAATAACATTACGGTAAACACAGTCGCAGTAACAGTGGGCGGGCCACATGTACAGGATAACATTTTAAAAAACTCTAATGAGATAAAAATAGGAGCAAGTTATTTGCAGAGATGATTTTACTCATTTTGCAGTGATTTTAAGTTCATTACAATTGTAGCTAATACTTTTAAAAACTGCACAGGAGGAACCACTAAAACAAGTATTTTTTTTACCATGAAAACCATATGAAGAGATAATCCAAAATGAAACATGAGATTTATATTTTGGAACTATTGAATTGCCTCTTCATATGGCTTCCAGAATGTGAGACTTCCAGGTCTCAAGGCACTCAATCAACTACTAAAGAAGTCCAGAGGATGTGTGTTGTGGCTAATGATGCTTCTGGACTCAAAACAAAAGAATTACAAAGGCGGAAGAGGAAGAAATCAAAAGATTCTACATGGAAGTCCAAATATTGCTGGAGATTTTGTCCTAGGATCAAGAAAGGAAGCAGGAAACTGACTGACTGAATAATGTGAGGCCAACATTTCTGAATAACACGCACATACTTAATACAACCAAAGAGTTGACTATACACATGGTTGTCTCCTGATGTACAAGAAAGAAATCAATCAGAATACATAACTAGAATTAGGTGAAGCTCTTTTTTGTCTGCAAAAACAAGATCAGATTGTCGCAAATAACCTGATCTGCTAATATGGAAAATAAAAGCTTAAAACCCCTTAACAATCAGTGTAGTGAAATAGAAAATGACTACAATAAAAGTAGAACAAAAGACCTCTTCCACAAGAGCCAAGAAATCAATGGAAATTTTAAAGAAAGAGTGAGGATGATATAGGACCAGCAGAAAATATACTACATGTTCAAGAAAAAAAAAGAAAAATCACTGAAGAACTATATAAAGGAGCTGAAATGCTCAGAGTATCATTCAAGGAAGTGACATTTGAAGATGAACCCAAAATTTTAGAAATAAAATACAGTCTCTATACAAAATACTTGAGAGAAATAAATAATAAAGAAAGATGGCATACCAATAGAGCTGTTTCATATAAGAGACACAGAAACCCCCAATTTCTAACTAAAATCTGCCAACAAATACCGGGGGTGGGTAGGTGTGGCCTACAGATTGGAAGAAGTCAGGAACAGTACATTCCAAATCTCCAGTAGTAACTCCTGGGCCATTGCATCAATCAGTCACACAAGCAAAGTAATGCTCGGAAGTTTACCAAATATGTGGAAAAAGAAATGACAGTTGACCAAGCTTGTTTCAGAAAAGGAAAAGATATTGTAAACATATATTGAGTAATGGAATACACCAAACAATTTCAGGAGGTAACATCTGCCCGCACTAGCAAAGTCTTTAATTGTGTATATCTTTTTAAAGAAACTATGTACAATTCTTAAAGAAATGGGTGTGCCACACATCTGATTGTCCTCATAAGTAATTTGTACTCATGGTAAAAGACTATTGTCAGGACAGTACATGGGAAACAGAATGGTTTCCAACTGGCAAGGAAGGGAAGGCTGCATTTTATCCTCCTATCTGTTTAACTTGAATGCTGAATACAATCACACATAAAACTAGAATAGACCTGGAGGAAGGAAGTGTGAAAATTGGAGGAAGAAACATAAATTTAAGATATGCAGATTCCACCATACTACTGTCAGAAAAATGAATGCTTATCAACAACATCAAGGAAGAAAGCACTAAATCAGGATTACAGCTAAACATTAAGTAATTCAAAAATAATGATCACAGAAAATTGATATGGCTAAATTAGACAATGAAGACATTGAAATAATTAAAGGTAGTTTAAACCAAGTCAATGTTGTGCATTTCTGGTTTCAATGTGAAAGTTGGACAGTGACAAAAGCTGACAGAAAAAAGAATCAACACATTTTAAATGTGCTAGAGCAGAGTTCTATAGTTATCATGAACTTAAAAAAGACAAATAAATGTGTCTTAAAGCAAATAAAGCCTGAACGATTCCTAGAAGCCAAGATGACCAAGTTGAGACTATTCTACCTGGAAAAGATCATGAGATGATCCACTAGAAAGAGAACAAGAATGATCTATTACATGTGGATAGGCTTAGTCAGGGAAGCTTATGGACATGAATTTCTGAGCACAAATGTTAAGAATATGATACCTTGCAGTCTTTTCATTTACAGGATTGCTGTAACAAAGATGTGGCCTAATGCACTGATCTATATAAATCTGAGAAGGATAAAAGATTTCCTGCTGGAAATTAGCTTGTGGATACCACGTAGAGTCATCTCTAATCTAAACGAAGGAGAACTTTCCTATGAATTGAGAAAGTTAGCAATTAGCATTCATCAAATCATGAATGCTAATTGCAAACACAAATGCGGTTGCATTGGTTTGGCTGCAAACAATAGATTAGATAGTGTGTTCTGAGTGGAACACACTATCAAATCCATTGTTTACAGTCAAGTCCTGTGATACAACCACATCTGCTCAAACACAAGGCTGAAACTCACAACTTTTGGATTTGAGGCATTTCTCAAACTACAATACTCACCCCTAAGGAAGTGAAGAAACAAACCAAGAAGTGAAACTTTTAATAGCCAGGAACCATCTACTGCAAGAGAGCTCAAAATCACAGAACAACAAAACACCTTATGATGTCACCAACAATTCCCAGTTGAGATCGCTCAAATGCATCATCAATGGACTACAATCAATCCTGGAAAATAAGACAGCCCTCTCACTAATATCGGGAAGCAGGCATTCATTGGCCTATATTCAGTTTTCAAATCTTAAATAGCCAGTCATTACAACAGGATACATAACATGGACAGTGATACAGGAAAAAGACCATGCCACAGATTCAGATACCAACTCTGTCCTTAGAGCTACTCTAGAAGTAATACTACATGTATCAAAAAGACAATGGCTACATATATTTATGCAAGAGTCCTCACCTCTGCTCATAAAACAAATGGCAATCTTTTCAGAGAGAGTTTTGAATAGTAAACTGACTTTTGGTAAGCAGATTTATTGCTTTCACACATCATCACTAACTAACTACAATAAAGATCTGAGAGGCCTCTATCATCGCTCCCAACCCTTTGAAAATTTAGGACAGGGGTCACACTTTGCATCTTTCTAGATTACATAACATTAATTCTATCCAACTTCCATAGCTGTATAAGTGTAATTTCCAACATGAGGCTGTAATATCATTCTATACTGCATCTGAAAAAAAAATGATTTAAATCTACAAAAGCTTATACTAAACTAAAAACTACTTAGTCTTAATGGTTCTGCCACATTTCTTTTCTCTCTCCCCTCCCTTGCTTCTTTTTATGCTGCAAGAGAAACTGACCTGCCTACTTCTCTGAAAAGTACAACATATGAGATGTGTTCTAAAATATAGAAACATAAAAGTGAGAATTGTATTCCAGTTCTCTTCCAAATGTGCTCTTAGTAGTGCATGCCAAGAACAATTTGACCTGCTGACGAAGACATGAAACACAGGAAGAATCCAGAGGATATTATATTTTAGTAGATGCTTTAAAAAACCTGGAAGGAAATCAAATGAACACATGTAGTTTTGCTGCACTTGCTAGGCAGCCTATCTCTTTGGAGATTTTTGTGCTGGTTCTTAAGCTATAGACATATTTCGTATTCTTTAAGGCAAAGAGGATGATAGCATTGAAAGTGTCCAGCAGGAGCCACAGGAAAGTTTTGTTGCTCTTTATTGGCAGAAACATAAGGAAAGAACTCCTTTTGTATCCACCTGCAAGACATCTCTCAACTAAAACCATTAATCTCTAAAGACTGATCTCTGGACTACAGCCCTCTATACTACAAAACTCAATATTTTCGGAACTGCAGGAGAAGTCCCACATGCTTGTTCACTCTTTGATTATTGTTAACATCAATGACTTGCAAGTGTGAAAGTTTATCCCAAAAATGTATCCATCTTATAATAACTGATAGTAACTATGGTATATATATGTGAAGGATATGTATATACATTTCTATTGAAGAATAAATGTCACAGTAATTATATAATCAGAGTTACAAATTCCATCATTAAATTAAAATATTATGTAGAGTGCTTACACAAAATGTGCTCCCATTGTTGAAGCGCAGAATTGCAAATCTCACTTGAAATTTGTCTTGAAATAAAGGGTGAACATCTCTTATCCGGATTCTAAAATCCAAAACACTCCAAAATCCAAAGCAGTCCACATCAGTGGCTGTGATGATGACACTGTTTGTTCCTGATGGTTTAACATACACAAACGTCATTTCATGCATAAAATTATTAAAATATACTGTATAAATTACCTTCAAGCTAGATTAATAGCGTATATATGAAATATGAATGCATTTTGTTTTCAAACTTGAGCTCCAAGTTATCTCATTATCGATCTATTGATCTATCCATCTAAGCCAGTTGTTCCCAACACCCCCCCCCCTTTTTTTTTTTTACAAGGGACCACTTGACCAGGGACCACTCTCTAACATTAGTACCAAAAGGGTTACAAATCAGTTTTTGGTCAACTTAAGATTCGATTTGGTTATTTGGGGTGCTGATTGAGAAACTGCATTGGATTGACCACATCAGCTCTAGTCTCTGATACAGAACATATGCCATCCAGTATTCATCATCTGCTCATCCACAGAAAAGCATATCTAATAATCTAGAGCTGATGTGGTCTATCTTCCAAGATTGCTCATCCTGATTAGAAAAAAAATAAGTGCCCAATAGCAATTCACCTTTAATTATAGCTTTGCTGTATAGAATGCCCTGAACGGTTCAAAGTCTATGGGAACTGCAGCCAAGCAATTATGGGATCTAGGGATGTATAAAAATAAAACAACAAAACACACATCCATACAGGTACAATTTAAAAATGAGGAAATATTGACAAAAGAAGAAACTAATGTAAAATATGAAAAAACAATCCAGAACGATTTGAATATACAAAATTTATAGTTAACTTTTGGCAATTTCCATGTCTTTCTTCTACTGATTTTTTTTAATTTGTGTGGTATTAGGCACAGACAGGCATGTAGCCGGGGGGGGGGGGGGGGTCGGGGGGCTTCAGCCCCCCCCCCCCAAATTCTCATGGTGGTTCACGAAAAGGCCTTACTGGTGCATTATTTGAACTGTTATGTTTATTCATGTCATGATCTGATAACCATACTCAATATATCCCATATGCATGGGGGTATTGGGGTAATGATACAAAAGGTTTGCTAGGCTAGACCCTCTTTCACTCAGACTCAGCCCCCCCGAAACTCAGCCCCCCCGAACCCCCCCTGAAAAAAATTCAGCCTACCCCCCCCCCCCCCGAAACGAAATCCTGGCTACGGGCCTGGGCACAGATAACTGTTCCCAAGAGTCAAAAGCAGTTGCCCATTCTAATTTGCAGCAAAAATTATGCATTTGTTGTGATGATTGTTATGCATGACCCTGTAATAAAATGTTTTCTTTATAGTTCAAACAATAAGAAGAATAGACATGAAAACTTAAACTTTAAAGAAATATGAAATGTAAATTGTCTCAACAAAGTGGGCACTTTACATCAAGCACCAAAAGACAATAAGGTTTGTATCAGGCAGACCTCTTTAGGGAGGGCACAGTACAAATAGGGTGCCATAACCAAGAAAGCCCAATTTCCTGAAACCCTCTAATTAACCTCATTTAGGAATGGCACCTGGAAGAGGTCTGGTCATGTTCTTCCTGTTGACCTAAGCTATTTAGGGTTTTCAGTGTTGACACCACTCTTCTATATTAAGAACTAATTGCAACCACAGGAAATAATCTAGGGGACGGAAATATACTTTCACCTATTGCAACTAGAAGTCATACACATGAGAAAGAGTGCAGCAGTAAAAACAGAGTTGTTGCTATCAAGGTTGAAAAGGGTTTTTGTTTGTTTTTTTTGTAAATAAAGTATTAACCTCTGTATGTTCAGTATCTGTGGTTTCATTTGCCTGCTTTGGACAATATATGTCCTCTCTAAGTATTTCCTAGATCTTATATGATTCTATAATATGATTCTACTGGAAGCTTACAATAGTAGAATTGCACTGGAGAACCCATGGATCCCTAGAGATATAGAATTAGATACAATTTGGTGGCAAATGTGTTCACCAAGTTATTTTTCTACTTGCTGAAGCTGATTGCAAAATACAAAGAGATTTAAATCCAAAATACATTCATGCATTATATGTGTATTCAGTTCACCTGTCAACATATGATGGGTCTCTGAATTTCATAAGCATTAGAAAAGGAGAATTATTTGCACTACTTACATGGAATTTGGAAACATACATCTTCATGAGTTCTACATTTATTGATAACACTTTTTGGTGGAACCTTACCGATTACATTAACTTTACCGATTACATTAATGATAACCATAGGGTGACAGCAGTCATTGGTTCCATGCTATAAGGATTCTGCAGTTCTCCAGAAGTTGGTGGATTACAATTCCCAGCAGCCCTGGTCACATAGACAATATAGAGGGATGCTTAGAAATGCAATCTTATAACATCTGGCAGGCTGCATAGTTCCCCCCTTCCAATGGATAGTACACTAATTAAGGATTTTTAAGCATAATTGTAACCCAAGTTTTCTTAAAGTTAGTGCAAAGTAAATAACTGGGTGAAATGTCTGTGCTTTCTATGTGCACCTGTTTTCTTGATGCTGTTAACAGACTGGTGAATAAAATGCTATGAAGGTATTCAAATCACTCCAGATGGATTTCAAACTGCTCAAGCTAGGCTGCTTGTTTTATTTCTGGGATCTGGGAATGCTCACACCAGTCTTAATGTTGCTCAGTGGAAATAATACAGATGCTTAGATAGCCTCTCTCTTCCTTTGTGCCTCCTTCCCATTTTGTAGCATGCATGTTCTCAGTGCACCAGATTAGTTCCGTAACCTCTCGCACCCCGACAACTGGAAGGTTCTGCAATAAACCTTCAACTATACAAATATCTGTTTTGAGAAAGCTAACTGCACACAGCAAAAGAGGTTGGGATAATGCAGCCATAACAGACATTATTAATTTAGTTGTTTACATGCCCCGAAAAAAGTCAACTAAGTGGCTAGATTCATGTACAACACTTTTTAAGGGTTTTAAAGGTCAACAAGGACAATATATGATTTTTATATTATTTTATGATAAATAGATTTTTTCTTTTTACAATTTTGTTAGCATTTGTAGAATCAGGGTTCTAGTTTATGATTGTTTTGTACACTATGTTCTATAAATTTGGAGAAATTACATACCCTGATACACAGGGTATGAATTAGAAATGCAGACAAACTTTGAAATCTGGATGTTATTACAATGGCAGTGAATCATCATCCTGAACACTGCATTTACTCATATAGAAACAGGAAAGAAGCAACTCCTCCATGTACAGAAACACAACTTCCAAAAAAGTCAAGAAATAGGTGTAAAAATCTCTCCAAGTGAATTATGACCAGTATCTCTATGGGGCCACAGTGGTGCAATGGGTTAAATTGTTGAACTGTTGAATCTGCTGACCTAAAGGTTGGCAGTTCGAAGCCACAGGTTGGGATGAGCCCCTGCTCTTAGCCCAGCTCCTGCCAACCTAGCAATTTGAAAACATGCAAATGTGAGTAGATCAATAGGTACCGCTTGGGGGGAGGGTAATAAAAGGCAGCCATTTTGGCAACAGGACCAGGATGTGTCTAGGGACAATAGGCTCCTTGGCTTGGAAATGGAGAAAGAGCACCTCCCCATGGCTGGAGTTAAGCACCACATCCAGAAGCCAGAAATGAAAGGGGAAGCTTTTACCTTTGTTCTGTGCATTTGTGTGTCATTGTTATTTCACTATATTAAAGGCATTGAATGTTTGCCTATCTGTGTATGTTGTAATCTGCTCTGAGTCCCCACAAGGAGTGAGAACGGACTATAAATAAAGTTTATTATTATTATTATTATTATTATTATTATTATTAGCCCAATAAGAATTTCTCTTATAAGAAGCCATCCGAGTTACCAGTCCTGACTTTATCTTGTGATAACAGTTTTCAAAGTCTAATTCTACACTACATAAAACACTACTTCCTTTTACCTGTCCTATGTTGTGACTATTAATTTCAGTACACAATCATATGTTTTAATAAAATCCACTTCCATTTTATTCACACCATGCATAATTGTATACATTCTTATTCAAAAAGACCCACAAATTGTCAAACTATTTTTAGAATCATAGAGTTGGATGAGACTACAAGGACCATCCAGTCCAATCCTTTTCTGCCATTCAGGAAGACACAGTCGAAGTACCCCCAACAGATGGCCATCCAGCCTCTGTTTAAAAACCTCTAAATAATGAGACTCCAACACACTCCCAGGCAGCATATTCTTCTATCAATTTTTTTAATATCAGGAAATTCTTCCTAATATGCTCAGGTTAAATCTCTTTTCCTGTAGTCCAAACTCGTTACTTTGTGTCCTGGTGTCTGGAGCAACAAAACACAAGCTTGTTTCATTTTCAATATGACATCCTTTCAAAATTGCCAACATGACGCTTCTTATTTTCTCTTCTCCAGCTCCCTAAGTCACACGTCATAGGGCATGATTTCTATACTTTTCACCATTTTGATCTCCCTCCTCAGAAGATGTTGTAGATCAGTGGATCTCAGATGTTTTGGCCGCTGTTAGATTTCTGGGAGTGGAAGGCCAAATCATCTGAGGATCCACAGATTAACCACTGTTCTAGATAGTCCTCCTTGAAATATGGTGCCCATAATTGGGAACAATATTTCAGGTGAGGTCTGACCAATGCAGCATAGAGTGGTGCTATTACTTCCCTTGGTGATATGTCATTTGATGCAGCCCAGTATCACATTGGCTTTTTTAGCTGCCATATTTATACAAGTGACTCAAGTTCAGCTTACGGTCTACTAAAACTCCTAGATTCTTGCTGTCAAGCCAGAAATCTACCATCCTATATTCGGGGGGAGTGATACCCCAGTTGCCTGGTCGTAATAGTTGCCCTTTTCTGCCTTTCCCTCCAGCTCTATAATGGGTAGGATCTGTTTCTATGGACATCATGACTCAAGTGCCATTCATCACCCTCTTTTTCTTACTATAAAACCATAGTGGTTTGGGGGAAAAGGTAGGAATGTCTTCACTTGCATCAATCTGCTTGTCTTCTAGTGTATCTGAGGCTTTGTTCTATATCAATTTGGCTTTAGGGTGCAGTTAATTGAGAATTTCTCTTTTTTTAAAAAAAAACTTATGCTTTGATTTTATTGATTTGTGTACTTTTGTAGAGACTCTTTTGGCTGGGAGGTGTGGCATAGTTACACACACATACATACAGAGGAAAAGGCTGGCATTTAGATTAAAGTTGAATTAAATAAAGGAAAGATCTGGGAAGATTGCACTGCTGACAATGAAGCAGTTAGGGAAGTGGTTGGCAGAATAGGTTTCTATATCAGACACCTGCTAAAGTGCCATTATGAACACCCTTAAGCTGGGATTCATTAGGGTTCAGATGGAACCTTAGAATAGTGCTTCAATGGAATTAAAAGCCCGTTACCAGCAATTGGTCCTGAGAGATCCCACTGTCAAATGGTGATTCACATTTCAGCTCTCTGTACTGCAGCAGATTTATCTACCTCTGTAATACTGCTCGGACTCTCCTCATAACATATGATGGGAGACAAGCACAGCAACTTCTAAATTGCTGAAGAATTATAGGAGTTTTTGAAAGGATGGGATGGTGCTCTCTGCAACAAGAAAGGAATTAATTTTCTTCCACAACTCATTTGTAAAATAACAAAACATAACAAAATATGTCAAGCCTCAATGAAGAGGGAGAAAAAAATCAGTGCGCTATCTCTATTATTTTAAAAAAATCACCAACAAAGAAAGATGCTGCTGTTTGTAACCTGCTTAAATTAAAGTGTCCTTAGTATTAGGAAAGATGTCTACAGTGGAAACCAGCTATATACTCACACTCCCCCAAAACAAAGTAACTACAGTAGCCAAAATCTACGTGGCTATCCTTCAGATTTTGGGTCAATTTATGGTATAAACAAAAAGTGGCGCACCTGGCAATTGGACAAAAACATACAACATGACTGATGAAAAGATACTGTAGAAAACCTACTGATCTCTGGTAAAATTATTTCACAAGAACAAGAGGCAGCCTGCTTCTTCTTTCCAACTTTGCCCACTCTTGCTCCAAGAAAGCAACACAAGTTTGTCTAATACCAGAATAACCCTAAGAAATAAAGCCTTGAGCAAAATAAAGGCAAAAATCCCTTTGCTCCAGATACTGAAGACAGTCTTTACGAAAGTCAGGATTTTATATTTTTAATTTCCTGTTTGGCACAAGCTCGTCTTCCTCTTTTTGGATAGCCACTCCTTCTAAAAGGATTATCGGCCGCAAGAAGAGAGCACTCTTGTCACTCCACATAATTGCAGGACTAAAAGTACTAAGAGCATCAGGGGCCTTGAATTAAAAGGAGGCTTTTCTAAATTCATTTAGAATTGCAGTGGAATGTGCACCAATAATAATAATACTATATAATACCATAGAAACATACAATACACCAGACTATGAAGATATACCATGCCAGCATGAGAAAAATCACAACTGCCCCTCCTCACTGTGTAATGGTCACTGAAGATAACTGTTTTAAAATAAAAAGATCACCTGACAATACAGATCGTAAATAAAAATAATATCCAGTTTCACAAAGAAAGAAAGCTGCATACTTAGACTGGTGAAATGCTTTACTACATTGCTAAAGAACTACAGCCAGAACGGGAAATGCCCAGAAGACTGGGACTTAATGTGAGGACTGAAGGCTACTTTTTTCTGATGTGTTTCCCAAGCCCTTATTTCTCTAGCAATCCCTGCTACAGAGAATTCAGTGGAAACCCAAATTATGAGATGTTTGAAACTATACTACTCAACCAGCTCCCTCTAAGATTTAGTTTGGGATCTTCTCTATCCATCACTAAAACTCTATCCATATTATACTAAAATAGATATTCTCCATGAATTTATGTCCCACAAGTTTGCCAGCTACTGGATATGCAAGAGTGTACAGCACCATGATTACTTCTGTAAAATTATACAATCTTAGAGCTATATCATATATTGGTTAGGCCTTGATGTCTGTTTTAACATTTGATATGTTTACTTAAAACTGGAACCAGCAACTAAAAACATAAATCAAGCAGCCTTCAACATAGCTCTGTGCTTTGCAGTTAAAATCCATTTGGCTTAACATGAAAACAAACTCTCCCACAACAAGCCTTTTCTCCTCGCTGCTAAATGGCTTTTCATTAGTCACAGCATCTCTTTGGTTTTCCCCCCTCCAGATCACCACCTCAATGAATGTCACCCCTCTATCTCTTCTGCTGGACATACAGCTGGGCTTCACATCATTTCAGTCCAACTTCCTCACAACCTTTTTCTGCTCACTGTCAAAGGGGACACGGGGTCGCAAATAGTCAAGATATCATGTGTTAAAAACACAACACTCCAGTGCACATTTTTGGAAGCTTAAAGACTGGGATTTCCCTATGCCAGTACTATAGGAGAGCAGTTCAAGTAACATATATCACTGGATGAATTTATAATTAAAATCCTCTATGTGTGTATGTGTGTGTGTAATTTATAAATAAGTCATATGGCATCTAAAATTAAACCACCTCCCAATTGGCAATTTACACACCAGTGGTTTGTTTTTTTCAATCATGATTCCACAGACTTTAGTAATTAAAAAAAAATACATTACCTATTATGAAGATCATTTATTTTATTTCTAACTTGCCCTCTCTTCCTAGAGGGACTCAAGGCATCTTACAAAAAACAAAAGTGACAAACATGCTATCAACAATAAAACATTACACATACTATTGAAACACATTGGACGGCATTGGCTAAACCATTACCTATTGTCGGTTTTCTCTATTTTATATAAACTCTGTATTGCAAGTCAAGACAGGAATTTTGAAGTTCCACAAGATATCATAGCATGTTCCAGGTTTTCTTCGTCCAACAAAAATGGTTAATTATTCCTTTAAACTATCACAGGGTATAGTAATGGATTGCTGCTGATGTTCACAAACTAGATTTACAAATCCAACAGAAACCTTCAAATAGTCTAACAATCAATTGTAACAACATAAAAAGAACTATGCTGGATTAGACCAAACAGACCTTAATAAGATTAAATGAAAATGCAGGAAGAACAAGAAGCAGCATCCCTCCCTCGGGGGATTTTTTATATGGGGAAGAAGGTAAGAAATGTTCAACTAAGCATGTGAACACCTGTACCAACCACAGTCAAATGGTGTTTTTATAGTGTGCTGTGGAAAGGAAGTATGTATTTATCTCTTGCCCTTCAACTGCACCATAATAGCTACATAGAGTGGAATATCACATGTTAAAAATAAAACTAATAATAAAAACAAAAATGAAACAAATAAGAGACACACGAAAGCAGACAAAATCTTGATTTAAAAGGTATACAAAGCTTATTTATGAAATGTTTACTTTTCTTCATGTTAATTTATCACATTTGTTGACATGAAACTGCTGGGCTGCGTCATGCCATACATAGAATCATAGAATCAAAGAGTTGGAAGAGACCTCATGGGCCATCCAGTCCAACCCACTGCCAAGAAGCAGAAATATTGCATTCAAATCACCCCTGACAGATGGCCATCCAGCCTCTGTTTAAAAGCTTCCAAAGGAGGAGCCTCCACCACACTCCAGGGCAGAGAGTTCCACTGCTGAACGGCTCTCACAGTCAGGAAGTTCTTCCTCATGTTCAGATGGAATCTCCTCTCTTGTAGTTTGAAGCCATTGTTCCGTGTCCTAGTCTCCAGGGAAGCAGAAAACAAGCTTGCTCCCTCCTCCCTGTGGCTTCCTCTCACATATTTATACATGGCTATCATATCCCCTCTCAGCCTTCTCTTCTTCAGGCTAAACATGCCCAGCTCGTTAAGCCGCTCCTCGTAGGGCTTGTTCTCCAGACCTTTTATCATTTTAGTCGCTCTCCTCTGGACACAATTCCAGCTTGTCAATTATCTCTCTTGAATTGTGGTGCCCAGAACTGGACACAATATTCCAGATGTGGTCTAACCAAAACAGAATAGAGGGGTAGCATTACTTCCCTAGATCTAGACACTATGCTCCTATTGATACCCTAGGCCAGGGGTTCTCAAACTTTTTCAGCCCTTTTTGAAGCAAAAGTTTCTCATGGAGCCCAAGTAAATGTTGACATATTATGTAATATACTTATTTATTTACTATTTATTTACTGTATTTATACCCTACCCTTCTCAACTCAATATACTCAATATATTATATAATATAAATATGTCAGGCACGGGCCAGTAGCAGATGGGTGGAGAGTCTTTGTGTGAACTAATTCACACAGTGAAGAAAGAAAGAAATAATATTTAAAGTGAAGAACAATTTTAACCAACATAAACTTAAACAGTATTCCAGTGGAAGGCTCCCAGAGCCATCCAGTCCAACTTCCTTCTGCCATGCAGGAAAGACACAATTAAAGCACCCTCTGAGCGGTAGGAGGGAAATACAGTTTTGGAAGCAAAGAAAGGGGGGAGGGTCTGGGGACAAGGAAAGGAGTCTGGATATCGAGGAAAGTGAGGGAAAGTGTCTTTGCCCTGGGAGGAAGTTACTGTTGCTGTTGTTTCCAACAGCTCAAAACTGTAATTTCCCTGCATTTCTCAGAAGAAAGAAAAAGGAGGAGGCGAGAGCCCCTCAGTATCACCCACGGACCCCCAAGGGCTCCAAGGAGCACAGTTTGAGAACCCCTGCTCTAGTCTCTTGGCCCTAGAATATGAAAACTTGATATGCTATTTCAGATTTGCTAAAACACCTACTAGATGGATATTGTTGCTTCTGATGCTGCAATTGTATTTGATTACTGTATAAACAAACAAAAAATGATGTGTGTGCATATTCTGGCACAGTTGCCTCATACATGGCCAAGTCTGCAAATGCTAAAGTATGTAGGCAGGGTGAGAACAAAGACAGATTCAGAAGAGCTCTAAAAGATCTCACCAAATCGGAAGTGTGAGTGAAATGGCCAATAAAATTCAGAACAAGTTTAAAGTAAGGTGTATTTGTTCATAAAATCCATATTTAACATGTACACTTATGGGGTGTGAGTTGGCAGCAACAGACCAATAAAGGGAACAACAAGATAGCTCAAAAGAAAATATCAATCCCTTGTGTAGCTGCTGTTTTTTTTTAAAGTCTAACTCCATGCTGCACATAATTGCAAAGAGAATTGAAAATAACGCTGTCAAAATCTTACCACCCTTAAAGAAATCCACAGTACAAGCAAGTTGGAAATGTTGTGAATAGATCTGGTCGTTACACCTAAAAAGGGATATAATCAAATCTAGAGATGAAAAATATGACAAATTAATGTAGGGACTGGAGAAGCTGTGCTATGAGAAAACTTCACAATATTGAGGATGTTGCACTTGTTAAAGAAGGAAGTGGGGAAAACTTTTTAGAGGTTTATGACATTGTGCACAGGGAGGAAAACAGAAGATGCTTTCCTTCTTCTGTTAAAAAACTAGGCCCTGGGATAATGTACAGAAACTAAATGATGGGATAGATAAAAGGAAGTATGTGCTTCATAAAGTGTCATAAGATATATAGGTGTCTACTTAGTTGAAGGATGTGGTCACTTGTGGCTATATCTTAGTTGATTAATGTTTCTTTTGAAGGGACACGCAAGATGGAGAATCAGGTGCACCTATGGCTACTGGAAGACTTTGGGTAGGCACTGATTGGGTACTATTAAAATAATGCTGGGTCAGACAGGGCTTTGGTTTAGCTTTTGTATTCTTAGGCTAACACTAAATCCCACAAATCTTTTCTCAGCTGCAGATGGTGATCACAGAAGACACCATCACTGTACCGCCAGAAGACACAATCATTATTGCAGGAGACTTAAATACCTATATCGGTTCGAGACGGGATGGATGCAACTGTCACGGTGGCTTCAGTTATGGGATGCGCAACAACAATGACCAATGTAGACTCACCCAACCTCGTCATCACAAAAACAAAGTATTTCCTATTTGCAAGGTTTATTATCATGATGTTTAAGATACAAAGTGCCTTCCTCATTTTATTAGAAGATTTGATCAATTAGATAAGAACCAGTTAATCCTGAGATAAAAATGTACAGAATAAATATTTTGAATCTCTTCTAAGTTATTGTTTTTCCATAAATGTATCTTCCTTTTGCTGTAACTTAAATACAGAAATAGTTAAAATATTTAGTTTCCTTCAAGCTAAGAATAAAAGATAGAATATATGTTAGACCCGTCGCAAACTAGGTTCCTGCGGGAGAAAACCTTGCTAGCACGTCCCTGACGTCACGAGACTCCGCCTCTCACCCCGCCCCTTTCTCCGCCCCTTTCTCCGTGCGAGAGTGGTTTTTCCTTTGCTGGGGCAGCATTGCCAGCGTACTCTCTCAGTTGGCAGAATTCAACTGAGAGAAAATGCGGGCAATGCTGCCCTAGCAAAGGAAAAACCACGCTGGCAAAGAGAAAGGGGCGGAGAAAGGGGCGGGGAGAGAGGCGCAGGCTCATGACGTCAGGGACGTGCTAGCAAGGTTTTCTCCCGCAGGAACCTAGTTTGCGGCGGCTCTTAAGACCATCATTCTAACAATTGATACAACAAAAGAATACAACTGCCAAAAACATTTGCAGTTAGGTTCAAGTGACAAAGGAAATACTCAGTTTTTATCCAGGATGATAAGTATCAAGAAAGAGTCTAGGAACCCCATCATACTAGAGCAGTGGTCCTCAGCCTTTGATACTTCAGGTGTATTGGACTTCAGCTCCCAAAATTCCTAAGAGCTGGTAAAATGGCTGGGATTTCGGGGAGTTGAAGTCCAAAACACCTGGAGGACCAAAGATTGCAAACCACAGCACAAGAGTATCTCTCCACTTTAATTCCCATGGCTGCCTCCTGCAGATGCAGGCGAAACAGGTTTGTAGTTTAGAGAGTGATCTCAATCGGAGAGGTCTTGTACATAACTAAACTACAAACCCCAGAATTCTGCAGGAGACAGCCATGTGGATTTTGGAGATTATGAAGCTCCTCTCAAGGCCTAAGCCAACTCCTGTACAAAATATAGCCAAATATCGTATTCCATCACATAATACTTGCTACCGCATAACAGTCACACACCCAATTTTTGGTGCCACGTGTGGTTTTGTTGTTTTCCTTGCATAATAGTCACAGAGCCATTTGGTGATGATTTGCCCTTCCTTCTTTCTTCAAAGCCAAGGCAGCTTAAAAACTATAAAATTGAGAGCACTGAAGTTCCACTCTCCTCTCCTTGCTCTTCCTTCCTTCTTCCGTGACAAGGCACCATCACAGTCAAATAGCATCTATCTTCACAACCTCTGAGGATGCTTGCCATAGATGCTGGCGAAACATCAGGAGAGAATGCCTCTAGAACATGGCCATATAGCCCGAAAAAACCTACAACAACCCAGTGATTCCGGCCATGAAAGCCTTCGGCAATGCAACGTCTATCTTCTTTCACTCAGCCTTCCTTATGGTTCAGGTCTCGTATCCATGGGTTTGAATGGGAAATACCATTACTTTAAATATGTGGATCTTCATTGCCAGTGAGATGTCTACTCTTAACTATTTTATCGAGTTTGGGAGCTCTCCTCCCAAGAAGTAATTTCTGGCTGCAATCTGCATCTGCAGTAATATTTGCACCTAGAAATACAAAGTCTGTCACTGCCTCCAAGTTTTCTCCCTCTATTTTCCAGTTATTGATCAATCTGGTTACCATCATTATGTTTTTTTTTATGTTTAGCTGCAACCCAGGTTTTGCACTTTCTTCTTTCACCTTGGTTAGAAGGCTCCTCAGCTCCTCCTCGCTTTCAGCTATCAAAGTGGTATCATCTGCATATCTAAGGTTATTAATGTTTTTTCAGCAATTTTAACTCCAGTCTTGGATTTATCAAGCTCAGCGCGCCGCATGATGTGTTCTCCATACCAGTTGAATAGGTCGGGTGAAAGTATACAGCCCTGCCATACTCCTTTCCCAATCTTGAACTAGTCAGTTGTTTTGTGGTCTGTTCTTACTGTTGCTACTTGGTTGTTATACAGATTCCTCAGGAGACAAACAAGGTGGCTTGGTATTCCCATACCACCAAGAACTTGCCACCTTTTTTATGATCCACACAGTCAAAGGCTTTAGAGTAGTCAATAAAACAGAAATAAATGTTTCAAGCAGATGGATGAAGCATTAATTTTTTTGTAAGAATTAAGCCTGATTTACACATGCCATAAGATGAGCTAGTAGAACAGAATGTACTACTACATGCTCCATGTGGAAAATTCTATTTCTGAACACTTTCTCCCTACCAAATGTTAAACCTAACATTAATCAACGAAGAACATCACCAACAAAGAGAAAAGCCATGTCAAGATCAGTAAAATGAGACACTTTCTGCACATTGAGATGTGTAATCATGATCCACACTAAAAGAGGAAATGAAGCTGTCTCTTCTCTTTCATAAATTGGGCGTGAGGCAAAATTTAGGTTCTAACCAGCTATAGCACATAGAAGGAGTGGTGAATGTAAGCTCTTGCCTTTAACTGTCTCTCCCCAAAACAACAAAAAAATTCTTCCAAATGAGGAAATGAAAACTAGAGCAAGAAGCTTTTGACCTTTACTATCTTATCCAACAAAAATAAGAGTGTAAGCTAAGTATCATCAATCCTTGGAAATGCTTTCCAGTCTTAATTATGGTAAAACATTCAGATCACAATACATTGTAAAAACAGTCCTTTAAAAATGTGCATACAAACAATGTATGCACATGGGTAGATGTAGCTAGCCAAATATGTTCACAAAAGGTTTTTATATGTTTGATTCCCACCCCGTTTATGAACAAAATCTTGTTCACTTATTTTAAGGGCTATTTATCTAACTGCTTTGTTTAGAAAGTCAGACACTTAGCTATTCTATATCACTCTTTCCTGTCTTCTGTAGTTCCTAAACGTTGAATTCCAACAAATCTTACCTTTTAAAATGTATGAAACCAGCCCCAAATGATGTTTTTCCAACCTTGGCTTGGCTCTCTGCCTAATGTCCCACATCTCCTTCTTAAAAGCATGCCCTGAGCCACCCACCTTTAAAACTTCTCCATGAACTTCCAATTTGTTTGCCACCCACAGTGACGTTTTTGAAGAGAGCTTCTGCAGATACTTCTTGGTCATTTAATTAATCAGGGCAGAATAATCTTCTTGCTAAGACCTCAAGTAGCAGAAGTCATTAAACCAACCTTCAATGCTTCTTAATCCCCATGTTTCTTTCCAAACAGGCCCGTAGCCAGGATTTCGTTTCGGGGGGGGGGGGGGGGGGGCTAAAAAATTTTCAGGGGGGGTCGGGGGGGGCTGAGTTTCGGGGGGGGGGGTCTGAGTGAAAGAAGGTTTACCCTAGCAAACCTTTTGTATCATTACCCCAATACCCAAATGTATATGGGATATATTGAGTATGGTGATCAGATCATGATATGAATAAACATAAGTTTAAATAATGCACCAGTAAGCCCTTTTCGCGAACCACCATGAGAATTTCGGGGGGGGGGGTGTGAAGCCCCGCAAGCCCCCCCCCCCCGGCTACATGCCTGTTTCCAAATAACAATAATGCGGATAAAAGTATTTGGACCGCTATGCAAGTGACGTTGATTTAAAAAGTGACACTGAATAGCTGTTTTCTATTACAATATTCCTTTCTATAGTATTTTTTTGAAACAAAGATATTTCAAGTTGTTTCATTCTTTTCTTTCAAAGGGAAGATAATTCAAACCACTTCTTTTAAAACTAGAGTTCTTTGTATAGTCATCTTTTCAGTCACACATATAGATCTCTGGGCTTTGCCATGGTGCATTGTGATTAATTCCCACTGCTATGGTCTAGTACTATACTCTTCATGAATGAGACCAGATATTCATTACTGCAGTTGTCTTTTATACTTCAATCATTTTACAGCAATGTTTTGACAAGGTTTTTAAACAGCTGAGATAAAATACTGTAGTGTGCAGAACTATGAGGCACCAGTCTGTGTTGGAGCCCAGTAAAAGGAAGTGTCCCTTCCCAAATAACTGCTCGAGACAGTATAATTCTGTGGCCAGTCCAGAGCAGAAGTGTATAATACTGAAGTATAATTTTAACTGCCATCCTCTCTAAAGACAGATGGGACAAAAATAAATAAACCAACTTTTAAAAATCCTCAGGAACCTAGAGTGGATTGCCTCACTGTAAGGCTTATGCTAGAACAGTCATCAATTGCTCAATTATTATTTTTTGTCCTCCAGTAATCCTGAATATTTGGAAGCAATGTTTTCCTCACTTCAAAAAACAAGAAGAAGCAGCCAATAGATTGCATTGAGGAAATAAATGGTTTCTCCATATTCAGGATTACTAAAGGACAAAAGCAAGATAAAACCAAAACTAACAGCCAAAACTAATCACATCCAGATGAAATTCCATGCAGTACAGAAAGCTAGCTGGTTACTACTGAAGACAAACAGAAACACAGTTTTCAGTCAGCATTAGTAGGTTTTATTTTTAAAATATATTCAAACAACACTTTACTTCCAAATCTGTTCTGCTCCTCACATAACAATTATAAGGTAGGATTAAGCAGCATTTGCTGCCAAACAACTACAGTTGACTTATTGTTTATCATTGTTTCCCTTGACCCTTCCAAAGACTTTCCATTGCTTCCAATACATTTTCACCTAAAAAAAAAAAAAAATTGCTTGTGCCATTTAGTTCTGTTTTATAGTGCCTGTTCAGGCAAGACAAAACCATCTTAAGGAGAATGACTTAAAACAATCCTATGATAACACATAGTAAATATATGTAATTCTAGTATTCAAAGAAGTAAAGGCCAGACCAGTGTAGTGGATTAAGCACTGGTCTATGGCCACATCTACATTGACCGCTGAAGTCTTGTAGAGCCAGATCAACTCCGTAGAGGTCAAACAGGCTGATCTGAGATAACAGCCTTCCCCAAAGTTGGAAAAAGGTCTGAATTCCAGCTCAGAAATTGGACTGTCTGCCAATTTTGGGCTCATGGTAACATCTGGGCCGGTTCCAAAAGAACAGTCCACAATTGTCCTCATAGCCATTCTGTGTTTTCCAGGATTGGGCAACCAGGGGACATGGGATAGTAACCCCCCGTCCCGTCTACCAATCTCCATGTCGTGGTGGTCTCTGGCAGCAACACAGGTCCTATCTGTCCACTGTTGCATGGGGCAAAGGGGACAGAAAAGATGGTTACCCAGAGGCGGTGAAACATGTTTGGTGCTGCTGGGTGATGATGATTCCCTTCCACCTCCACAATGCCAGAGGTGGTGGTGCTTGTGTGGCCTATACATGAGACCAGTCCTGAACAAAACACACAGTATTGGCCTTGCAGGGTAGACCCAATCTATGTCTTTAGAGATCAGGTGAACGCTAGCATGTCATATTTTCTTAGCCCAAGAAGAACGCAAAAGAAACCACCCTCTGAAGAAATCTTACCAAAACAAAAATCGCATGAAAGGCATGTCATAAATCAGAAACAACTTGAAAGCACACAGCAAAACCCAAAAGCAGTACATGCAATCAAGACTGGCAAATATTGTTATTCTGATATTAGAAAATTGGGTATTTGCAGGGAGAGAACAGTGGCCTGCCCACAGCCAATATGTGACCACCTAGTAGAACATTCCTAGCAGATGAAATATACACTAAAAAGGCCTTATCCTTACAAAGTGTGTGTGAATAATGTTTGCACATGAATTCCATTCGGTATAGCTTCTCGTGATGTCTGATGTAACTGACAAGCAATCTTTTTCTTCTAACAAGAGAGGCATTGGTTCAACATTTATGCTAACTGACTACAACTGTTACTTACTTTCACAGGAATTCTCCACGACAGCCTTAACCAGGAACTTCTGCTTTGCATAACATTGCTTTAATGCAGGTAACACTACCTCCTAGAGAGGACACATAAGGAGGATAACTTCATGTTTCTAAATGATGTACATGAATAAATGTGTACAGCGGGACCTTGGTATGCACTGGAGTTGGATTCCAGGATACAAAACCATAGATGCTCAAATCCTATTATATATAATGGTATAATAACATGGCATCCCTTCTATAAAACTGCAATCTGTTGAGTTTCATCCCTGACTGCACAAGTTTCCAGCCCTCAATGAGTAGTTCGCCTAGATAGATTAGAATGAGGGATTCCTTCTCCAAGTTCCCTTTGCACGCCTGTCTCAAGAAGGGGCTTAGCAGGGGTGTTGTCTTACTCATCCTGCATGCCACTATCTCCTCCCCCTTTGAATATTTAGCAATGTGATATCTTCAGGGAAGATGCAATTTCCTCTTTTAAAGGTATTTTGATTGCCCTGGGCTTGCCATACGGCCTGTCTCCATTTTTCTAGTTCTCTCTTCCTTTGTTCTCCTAGAGTGCGGATGCATCTTGCCATTCTCCAGGCAAGAAGTAGTAGATATGGCTATTTTGTTATTTTCCCTTTTTCTTTTTCTTAAAAGATAGCTTGGTGAAACTAGTTATCTCCAAGAACCTTTTTATCCATAATGGATTTCTTTTGACTTTAATAAACATATTATTTTTAGAACCTAAGAAATTGTGGATCTACAATCCTGTTCCATCCTGCTGAATGAAAACTAATCCTTGCTCTCTACACGTAAGCTTCTGCTGGTTATGAACTGTGCTTCTGACACTGCTATAGTTTTGTGGAATCACTCCCTAGTGAGTGGGCGTTATTGTTGAGCCTAACAGCTCTTGATTCCTAACACAAACAAATGAGTGCCAGAAAGAGTTTCGCATTCTTTGAAATTGCTAGAGGCTACAGTGAGATACATCGAAGCATCCACATTTTTATATTATGGTGAATGACCACCACTAAAAAATGAAAAACATCAGAATATTAACATACACGTTTAGGTATTAAGGTTTTATGCTGATTATCTTTTGGCTGACTACCACCCCAAAATTACTGCTAAAGTTGCTAGCTTTTGTGCAGCAGCAATAGCTTGTTGGTGCAAGATGCTATCATAGTATTTATTTCAGTATTTACCACTGTCATCTTAGCATATAAATGTTGAATACTGTTTAACTATCATATTCAATGCTGGGTTTTAATTTTGCTTTTGACAGTGTTTCTTAATATCATCAGTGCATGGGAAAAACAAGGTTTGCTTTATGGATTTCCCCCCTGTATATATTCAATCTGTGGTTGATCATTTGATAATAATGTAGTATCAACAAAATGGCTCGCTGTGACAAAAAGATAATTTACAACTATCAGGAAAAGTAACTTTTTTTCTGTGTTGTCCCAATGAACTGACCAGATAGTGTGAACATAGGCACTTAAATGTCCTTAAAAACCAACAGCTTATGAACAAGTTGGCAGAAGCCAACATAAAACATTATTTATGGTAGTGGTTTTCTCTTCCAGTCAATGCACAGTGAAAATCCTGGAGCTTTCCTTTGCTCTAGTATGTAGGTCCACACCTTGCCTGTATGCCACTTCAGAAAGGTGCAGTTCCACAAGTTTTCTTTCTTAAATCAAACAGTGTGCATGTGTACTTTGGCACAACAGGGAGGTTTTGCAGAAAAAGAGTCAGACCACCTGTGAGTTGTTTTCATTAAACAGGCTCCTAATCCTCTCGTGCATGTCAAAAACATTACTATACTTTAATAGCTTCTATCGTACAAGGGGCATGGAGTTTAAACCTATTCTCCTGACTATACTCCACTTCAGTAGACATAATTAGGAGAAATCCTAGGTAAATAAAGGATTACATCAAACCTGAAATGACAGTAAGGCAAGTGCAGAACGGGGGAAAAAATGATGAAAAAAACCCCACCAAGTTAACAGTATTATAGCTAGCACGCATGGAAAAAGGAAAGGTATGCCACTTACACCAGCAGACAAAAATTATTTGTGGTATTCATAAACGATTCAATAGTTTCATAGAATATAACAGCTGCTGAAACAGCCACAGACATCAATGGGGCCTTTTAAATGTATTTTACCACAGAATATTTAAATGCCTATCTCTGAATCATAACTACTGTATGTGGAGAATGTACCATAAAATAAGAAGGAAACTCCACATACCAAACTCTAGGCGTTTTGACATTAAGATTCTGTTTTATAGGATGGTTTACCACAAAAAATAAGGGTGTAGTTTCATCTTAAGCAGCTTGTCAATATGATAGAGAAGTTTTCAGCGTGTTTGCATTTAAATAATGGACACGTTACAGACATGCAGTGCGAAATCTAAAATCCATTATTTCACCCCTGTTCTGTGTGTGTTATGGAAGCCCATGTGCGTGGTAGTTTATTAGCCAACACACAGATATTACCAAGGGTTGAGAATCTTTGACATAGAAATTGTAGGAAATTTTACAAAATATGTTCAATACTACAGGCTCCCTGGTCTTATATATATTAATAGCCACATGTTACAAAATAACATTACACTGAAGGGTTTGAAACATATATGTGAAGACCACGGGCTTTTGAAATGCATGATAACTCTTTTAATCCACACTGTTGTGTCCACTGCTGGCATTCATTTTGTAGTTGCCACAGTTTCAAGTCATCTGAAAAATACATTAAATAACTAGTGTAGTGTAGTGTAGTGTAGTGTAGTGTAGAGGAGCCCCCGGTGGTGCAGTGGGTTAAAGCACTGAGCTGCTGAGCTTGTTGATTGAAAGGTCGCAGGTTCGATTCCGGGGAGCGGCGTGAGCTTCCGCTGTCAGCCCTAGCTTCTGCCAACCTAGCAGTTCGAAAACATGCAAATGTGAGTAGATCAATAGGTGGGAAGGTAACGGCGCTCCATGCAGTCATGCTGGCCACATGACCTTGGAGGTGTCTACGGACAACACTGGCTCTTCGGCTTAGAAATGGAGATGAGCACCACACCCCAGACTCAGACATGACTGGACTTAATGTCAGGGGACTACCTTTACCTTTACCTAGAGGGCATATGTGGATACAGATATGTGGGAGTGGGGCATGCAGCCTTCTACAAATTGTAAGAGTTCAACTCCCAGCATTCCTCATTACCAGATGCTGGCTATGGCTGCTGGGAAGTTTGAAGGGCCATATCATTACTCCTTGCAGTATATGATTGTGCTGTTATAGTCCAATTTGTACATAATTAATAAACTCGATGTAAACAGTGAATGTGCAGTAGGAACCTAAGTTAGATAATGCTGTTAGTGTAAGTGCTGTCTTATGGCACTTATGGCAATAGTTTCTGTTAAATATGCATATAGTCAACTTTCCACATTCATTGGAGTTAGCGACAAAGGACCCCCATGGAAGTGAGAAATTTATGGATTACATAAACGTAGGTAAAGGTTTTCCTTTGACATTAAGACCAGTCATGTCCAACTCTGGGGGTTGGTGGTTGTAAAGAACCCTTACCCTATTAGAAACCGGGGTGCAGGGCCTGGAAAAGCCTGTAGGGCTAGAAGGATAAGTAATGGGCAAGGTGAAGCATCAGCGGCCATTTTAGAGTAGGGAAGGCGCCATCTTAGAGAGTTTCAGAGCAGGGGGCATGTCCTAGTCAAGAAGCCAGCAGGGAATGGCCGGGATTGGTGGAGAAAAAGGGGGCAGAGTTTAGGAGAAACTGAGGGGGAAAGAGGAGCGTTTTAAGTTATAGAGAGTTGTTGGTGTTTGGGGTTTGAAGAGAAAGGGAGTTTAGGAGTGTAGTGGTGTTAGAGTTAGGAAAAAAAGGCCTAAGTCTGGCCAGGAGTTTGCTAGCAAAGTAGCTAAAGCAAACTTACAGCTAATAGGAGATTAGCTGGGTAGTAGCAGGATAGAATCACTCAGTTCTTGTGGGTTTTTTCGGGCTATATGGCCATGTTCTAGAGGCATTTCTCCTGACGTTTCGCCTGCATCTATGGCAAGCATCTTCAGAGGTCTGCTGGAGCTGGGAAAAAGGGGTTTATATATCTGTGGAATGACCAGGGTGAGACAAAAGGCTTTTGTAAGTTGGGCTAGGTGTGAATCTTTTCAACTGACCACCTTGATTAGCATACAATGGGCTGACAGTGCCTGGAGCAAACTCTTCTTGAAAGGTGATTAGATGTCCCTGCCTGTTTTTCTCTCTGCTGTTTTAATTTTAGAGTTTTTTAATACTGGTAGCCAGATTTTGTTCATTTTCATGGTTTCTTCCTTTCTGTTGAAATTGTCCACATGTTTGTGGATTTCAATGGCTTCTCTGTGTAGTCTGACATGGTGGTTGTGAGAGTGGTCCAGCATTTTTGTGTTCTCAAATAAAATGCTGTGTCCAGGTTGGTTCATCAGGTGCTCTGCTATGGCTGACTTCTCTGGTTGAAGTAGTCTGCAGTGCCTTTCATGTTCCTTGATGCGTGTCTGGGCGCTGCGTTTGGTGGTCCCTATGTAGACTTGTCCACAGCTGCATGGTATACGGTAGACTCCTGCAGAGGTGAGAGGATCCCTCTTGTCCTTTGCTGAACGTAGCATTTGTTGGATTTTCCTGGTGGGTTTGTAGATTGTTTGTATGTTGTGTTTCCTCATCAGCTTCCCTATGCGATCAGTGGTTCCCTTGATGTATGGCAGGAACACTTTTCCTCTGGGTGGATCTTCATCTTTACTCTTGTGGCTTGTTCTTGGTCTTGCAGCTCTTCTGATGTCTGAGGTGGAGTAGAATCAGGCTAGGATAGAATCAGGATAGAATCAGGCTAGATTTATCTGGGCTACTGAAGAATCTCGGGCAGAGACACAGTCCTGTTGGGATTCTTGTTTTGTTTTGGAGGGAGAGAAGAAACTCTTTTGTTACAAAGATAGAACTCTTCTTGTAACCATCACGCTTTTAAGACACAACTTTCTGTAACAGCCAAGATATTGCAGCATTTGTACCCATTCTAAATAATAAACTTTGTTGATTATTGTTCATCAAAACCTGACTCAAGTGTGCCTCAAAGTTTGAAGATCACAAAAGCAACTTTTGAAGAAACTAATGGTGGCAGCATACTTTCAAAGTAAATAAGCCTTTTAAAATTTGGGTAACCCTTGACAATTGGAGGTCGCTCTAGATATTGGTGGCAGCATTGATTAGTGATCTGAATAGATCTTTATAATTTGGTCTCCAGCGAGTGAGATCTGATTTATCCGGATCGTTATAGTGGTCACCTCCATTTCTAAGCTGAAGAGCCGGCATTGTCCATAGACACCTCCAAGGTCATGTGGCCAGCATGAGAGCATGGAACGCCGTTACCTTCCTGCCGGAGCGGTACCTATTGATGTACTCACATTTGCATGTTTTCGAACTGCTAGATTGGCAGAATCTGGGGCTAACAGCAGGAGCTCATGCCGCTTCCCGGATTCAAACCTGCGACCTCTTGGTTAGCAAGTTCAGCAGCTCAGCGCTTCTACCCACTGCGGCACTGAGGGCGATTAGAAACCTACTATTTTTTTTCTGAGAGAACCCCTGTCTGGGAATCTCTAGGTCTTCCAGTATGACTTGCAGCAGAATTGCACTGGAGGACTTCCAGTGGAGGCTGACCATAGAGTTGCACTGGAGGACCTAGAGTTTCTTAAGAGACTCATTTTAATCAAATCTATAAATATTCAAATCCATTAGGACAAATGTAGAGAGTTAACAGTACTGAAAAAAAATGAAACATGCATATTTTTTTCTGAACTGTTTAAATAAAACGCAACTGCGTGCCAATGAATGATTAGAGACAGCACTGAAGTCATGAGTTGCACAGCAGTGCCGGCTTGTTTGCCTATGCCTGACCGGAAAGTAGGAATCTGGCTTTATTTTTTTCATAAAATCATACTTCTTTTTATTAAATTAAAGTATAACCCAACATGCAGTAATGAAACAGAGAACTATTAGGAACCTGTCTTGGGTAGATTTCACCTACTCACACAAGTCTTGATCTAATCCAGTGAAGATAGGTTTACAGAAACTGGTTCTCATCTCACTTATTAAAGACAAGGAGTCTCCATAATGTGTCAAGTTACTAATACTAGCAATGTTTATTAAATTAATATGTATGTTTTAAATTGAAACTCATTTTTAAAAACAGCCTCTTCACTTTACTTCTCTAAATATCATGCCCCAAACATTACCCAACTGTTTCAACTGGGTCAATCCTCTTTCATTATTTTCAAAGAGATAAATTAGATTGTACTTCTTAGAGCATGTCAAGAACTATACTAGAGATAACAACAAATATTTGCCTCAGTAGAAACATTTCCCCACCTCCCCTCAAAAAAGAGAGTGAAGACAGTATCACCAATGGTCATAGGAATGAGATGTAATTAATATTTCACTTGTTTTGAGAATACTAAAGGTTTCCCCTTAACATTAAGTCTAGTCGAGTCCGACTCTGGGGGGTGATGCTTATCTCCATTTCTAAACTGAAGAGCCGGCATTGTCTGTAGACACCTCCAAAGTCATGTGACTGGAATGACTGCATGGAGTGCTGTTACCTTCTTGCTGAAGTGGTATCTATTGATTTACTCACATTTGCATGCTTTCGAACTACTAGGTGGGCAGAAGCTAGGGCTAACAGTGGGAGCTCATCCTGCTCCTCAGATTCGAACTACCAACCTTTCAGTCAGCAAGTTCAGCAGCTTAGTAGTTTAACTCGCTGTGCCACTGCGGCCCCTTATTTCAGAATACTAACATTTGTATAAAAACTCTAAGCACTGTAATTGCAGAAAGTCTAGAAAAGAGATGAAATATATTTTTAAAAAATGAAGCACACACAGCAAACAGAAACAATATAAATCTTCTCACCTCTGTTAGATAATACCAAATGTGACATTGTAAGAGAAGAGAAATCCATGGCTAAAAGTTATCCTAAGTTAAAGCTGACTTGGTACCTCAAAATATGTTAATAGAGAAAACTTGAACTCAAAAAAGATCCCTCCTTCTCAAATTTAATGCCACTTCTCAAATAAAACACTTCTTCTCTACACAAACATATGGCTCAAACACAAATCCAATGACTGTTAAATTGCATGAGAGTCAGAGTATCCCCAGAGCATGCAACCCTTATCCTTTCCAATTATTGTGAAGCAAAAATCTGATACTATAAACCTGAATGCCAAACAAAATAAACCCCAGATACAAGTATATAAATATTTAAATAATGAAATGCAACTCCAATGGTACTTTCATGAGAAACAACCAATTGTATATTTCGGGTTAATCTGGGTGAAGATAGGGGAAAATACCAATTTACTCTCTCAGCGGGATGCTAAACTACATGGATTAGAGAAGTTACAGTAGCATCAATGTTAAAGTGTTATAACAAGCACTTTCTCAAGATCAAGTTTCAAAACATGATCAAAATACCATTAGAGATAATGAGTACATTTTCTTTGTCAAAAGACAGTGACACATAATTCAGAACCTTCAAGTCATTTTATGTGATTACTCATTGTTTAAAAAAGTGTTCTTAGAAGTTAATCTTTGAATGAATGGGCATAATCACAAAACATATTAAAATCTTATTTCAGAATGAATCATCACATCACATGCAGTGCAATCCCATACACTACAGGAAGTTGTATTTCGCTTAATAGTATTTACCTGCTGGCAAGTGTATATGGTTTCAATCTTAAAATGTTGGCACGGTAAATATTTATATATAAATAAACATTTTGGTAAGAGAAGGGTTCAAAGAAGTTGTTGTGGAATGCACAACCAGAATTTTCAGAACATTCACTGTGAACTTTCTCACTATATATACACAAGCATAATTCTAGAAATTTATTTTAAACAATCAACCCCAAAACCCTAGGTAAAGTCATCCACTGGTCAATGTGAGAACTTTGCCTTAACTCTTATTGAAAAAAAGGAACAAATCCCATTTCTGAGTAGACTTACAAAAGGCAAGAAGCTCCTATCCTGGGAGAAACTAAAAGAAGCATCAACCCTGTTTATTTTCCCCAGTGTGGGGCCACTTTTGGCCTTTCTGGATGCCTAGATGAGGAAATGGCAGTAGCAGCCTCTCCCCTGCCCCCCGGGGGCATTAGTGCTTTCCCTTTTTCTATGGAATAACTCTTGGCTTATCCATGGGTTCTTTTTAAATCTGTAATTATGGCCCAGAAACCTGCCCTCTACTTATACATGAGGTGAACAAGTATATGCGGTATATTACAAGGTGTCAATAAAAAAGGAACCAGGAAAAACATCAATTGTTTGGGATTGCTGTCAGTTTTTCAGGCTGTATGACCATGTTTCAGAAGCATTCTCTCCTGACATTTCGCACACATCTATGGCAGACATCCTCAGAGGTTGTTAGGTCCATGTCGAGATGCATGGAAAAACAAGCATCTCAGCTCAGGATATTAACTAAACCTTTAATGTGATCACTGAAAACTCAACAGAACCAAGGCAAGTCATTTGCCCATCTGGCAAAGAATATCTCAGAAATATAGACTATAGAATAGAGACTATAGACTATATAGACTATTGTCAGTTGCTCATCCAGTACTCATGTTGGTATTCACTGGCGAGCTCTCATCTCATCCTAACCAGGACTGAACTTACTCAGCTTCTAAAATCATACAGGTTCTAGTGTCTGTCAGATATTTACGAGGTTAACATTGGTTTTCTAATAAAGAAAAGACATGGCATCTTAATGGAAGAAATCAGCTATTCATCACTATCTCTGATTTTTTTTTACAAATGTTATGGAACTGTGCTAAAAGTTCAGTTATCTGTGAATGCACACATGCAAAATTGGAAGGACATGGGTGAAGAGGAAAAGGAAAGCAATGACTTCATTCCTTGTTTACAGTCGTAATTTGAAATGCCTGTCAAAGCATCGGCCAAACTGATAATGCTATTAAGTTTATCATACCGGCACTATATTAGAAAACCCTATTCATAGTGTTTAGTTTATGATTCTAGTCATGATATTTCGATAAATGATTTGACCTTGTGATATAAATATCTTACAAAAATTATGCCTGAGTTAGGGTTCGCACTCTGTTAATTATACAAACGTAATGAAAATGAACCACTTATTTCACCAAATGCCAAACCTATTAAATTGGCACTTTTAGCAACAAGCACAGATAAGATAGACCACCAATACTCCTAGCTGTCAATTTCCACTATCAAAGGTCTTCAATCCAATTTAAATATTCAGAAAAGCATAAGCTGCAGTTCTTCTAGAATACTAACATTTCTATTTATAGTGAAGATACTTTTTGTTTTCATTTTTCCCCATAACCAAAGGTGTATTTGTGTACAAAGCTATCTTATAATGACAAGTGCTTCAGAATACTTGCCTACAACATGCTAAACTTTCCACCAGCAAGAAGGTTTTTATGTAAACATTTGACAAATCTCATACCCGAACTATATATGCACAAAATTACTGGGGAAAATAATAATGATGATGATGATGGTGATGATAATAATAATTTTAAAAAAACAACGTTATTTGTAATCTACCCCATATCCCCGAGGGGACTCGGAGCGGCCCACAAATCATCTTGCCAAGAACACACATAAATATATCCAATTTAAATTAAATCAACACTTCAATCAAAAGATCTTCCAAGTGATACAAAGGACAAGACAGTTTCAACTGATAGAAACATCTGGCATGATGAATATAGTTTTCATGAATATTGTGGTAGCTTGAATTCAGCATAAACAATGCCTTAGTTTGTGGGCTTCTAAATTTGTAGGTACAAACTAGCATATTGAACAGGAAAGTTTAACAAAAGAGTGGAAAATAGTGCAAATCCTAGTGATAACTTTTAAAAAGTACAGCAAAATTTATTAACTTTTTTAACATGATAAAGTACAAAGATTTATGTTATGTATGAGACTGCACCTTTCAGTTTCAATTTCATATGCAGTACCAGACCTGGTTAAAAAAACAATCCACAGAAGTAGAAAAATCTATTCCAAAGTAACCAATCATTCTGATCAAACAGCCAGGAATGACACAAGGAAATCCACCCATACATTTGGCATGGTATGCTGTCCCACTATAAAGTAAATTCAACTTAACATTAATACTGCATGCTTAGCATTCCATGGCACATCTTCTGCCAACTTGAGGTCTGGCAGGCTATAAACACATAACTTACCTAGACATGCTGCTTTTTGGAAGCCAGCTACACAAAAACAAACAAACAATTCCAAAAGTCTTCAATGTATTCATAATTTTAAGACAGTTGAAATATTTGAATCAAATTACAAGTACATCTGCACAAAGGCAAACACCAAGATCTATATTGAAACTATAGGACAGCAAGAACCATTATTATGAATCCTTAATATTCCACTTGAAAGTAGAAAAATTAAAAATGTGTTGTAATTTGGGTAGGGTCATTGATCAGCAGAATCCAGATGAATCAGGACACTATGTTGACTCCTGTACAGCGTCAACATAGTGTGATGGTTTAAGCACTGGATTGGGACTTTGAAGAACCAGGATTCAAGGATGCACTTAGTCATGGAAAACCACAGGGTGCCTTTCAACAAATCATACTTCCTGAACTTAGGTGGCAATGGCAAATATTTCTTAAGAAATCTTGCCAAAACCATATGCTACACCATACGTCAGAAACAATTTGAAAGAAACCACTCCCATTTCTTTTAGCTAGATGTGTATCCTTCAAACTTGCTCCAGAGAACTGGGGAACTGAGCCTGATTTTAGGTTGCTCTCGTGGCTGCAGGAAGATGCAGTACCTGCTGGTCTTTGACTAATTGTGCCCAAATTCTGGTTTGTTTGGTTTTTTTGCTTAACTCTCTAAATTTCTGGAGTTTAAAATGCCACAACCACACTTAACTATTCAGCTCATGGCTCTGTCTTTTTATTTTTCTTGTAGGACTGTGTACCTTGCATTTCCCATGCCTTCGAACCGTATTTTGAGGGTACATAAGCTATTTTTAATAGTACTGCTGGAAGATGCAGTTCCAATAGTAACAAATTGGGTATTGCCCTCTATTGAAAAACACATAACTAAAAGGGCACCTATTAAAATGTCACTATCCCAAGCCATGCCCCAGTCAAACTGACAGATCTAATTTCCATGTATGACTCTTACAGCCTATGAATCATCTAAACAGAATGGAAAATATACATTTGTGGAACACATTATCTTCATGAGATTTTCAGTCCATATTTTACTTCATTTTGTGTAACACAGCCAACATTACTTGGTTATATGCTCACCCACTCGTTCCTGATTCATCATGTGCCCATAACATCATCATGGTAGTGGAATGAACAATGTGCATGCATAGGTCCTTTGTTTTTCTGTGTTAAGTGGGCCAGGTAGTGTTATTGCAAAGGGAGAAAGGTATGTATAAATATGTGAGAGGAAGTCACAGGGAGGAGGGAGCAAGCTTGTTTTCTGCTTCCCTGGAGACTAGGACACGGAACAATGGCTTCAAACTACAAGAGAGGAGATTCCATCTGAACATTAGGAAGAACTTCCTGACTATGAGAGGCATTCAGCAGTGGAACTCTCTGCCCCGGAGTGTGGTGGAGGCTCCTTCTTTGGAGGCTTTTAAACAGAGGCTGGATGGCCATCTGTCAGGGGTGCTTTGAATGCAATATTCCTGCTTCTTGGCAGGGGATTGGACTGGATGGCCCATGAGGTCTCTTCCAACTCTATGATTCTATGTGTCCTGACACAGAAGCACCGCTGCCAGCTATTAATCCACAGCAAGGCAAAACAGGATTTATTCTGGGGCTTCCAGAAAACTCCAGAATGATTTTGGTGCTTTGGGCAACTGAACTGGGCAGGGCTTGACCCAATTCATTGTTTACACATCCAGAAAACTTTGTCTTCAGCCACAAGCAGCTCTCTCATAGAGGCTTCCTGGCAATGGTACTTCTGGTGAAGTCAAGCACCCAGACATGTGACCAGGAAAAGTTATTTTGCCTGTAAGCTTCAGTGATGGCCAGCACCACAGCACCAGTGGCAGTCCCAATGCACACTCTGCATAACCAGCCATCAGGGCCCTAAAAGGCTCAGCGAATACTCCCAGGCTGCATCAGAGCAGCTCCAAAGCAGGTTTCTCTTATCTGTGTAAATGTAGAAATGGTGCTGATCTTAGGAAAAAAGCAGGATATAAGTAATGTTAGTTATAATTTTCATTTCTATTTTTGAATCAAAAATCCTATGTGACATGAAAACAAAGAAACTACTAAGCAAAGATTAACAATTTTTTTCTCACACTTTGCAGAGAAAAGGAAGGAGGAGAAAATTGGATTCTAAGAGTTCTACAAGTTCATTCTCACAGTGAGAAGCCAGAGTTTCCAATTATGTCTGAACTGGCACAAAAGCATTATCCAAAGGCCAAGGTGATTATTTTTAATGTTGCCTAGTAACATTTGGCAATTTTTCCTTGGTACAGTTTAATTCATGTTTTTTTTTCATTTGTCTGTTTCTCACATTTTGCAATACAAAATCATAACTAAAAAAACCCACACAAACTTCTCTTCTGTACTTGAGTAATGCAGGGAAGGGAGGAGGCGGGAGGGCTCCCAAAGGAAAAGCAACTAACTAGAGAAGAAAAACTGTGCTTCCAAGAGGGAAAATCTGACATACAAGAGATACAAGCCCAGTCTCCACTGAGAAATTAATGTAGATTCAAGCTGGTATTGAAGAAAGTTATTTCACTGTGCACATGATTACAGAGCAAATCTTGAAATCAGTTTGAGGCTTGGATGGTGATTACACAAACCACAGAGCATTGATACAGATTAAGGGCTTTCTTTCATGATCTTTTGAGGAAGTTTATTGCCTGACCACAGATTTTGAAGTTAGCTTTGAATTGCATTCAATAGTCAGTACAGAAGCTTAAGTTCAGAGTATGGCTGCTAATTATGGCTGATAAAATCAACCCATGTAAGTATAAAAAACTTTGGAATGGTCTTTGGGTTGTAAATCATTAGATCTACACAGGTACAGTAGACCAGCAGCAATAGGATTCAGTCATCTATAGCGTAGTACTTTCCAGATGGTGTCAATAACACTTCCAGGTAGTCCTTTTTTTTTTCTCCTGCAAATCTCCTGGGAAGACAAGCGGACAAACGTCCGTGTGCTGGAAGAAGCAAAGACCACCAGCATTGAAGCGATGGTCCTCCAACATCAACTCCGCTGGGCCAGCCACGTTGTCCGGATGCCCGACCACCGTCTCCCAAAGCAGTTGCTCTACTCTGAACTTAAGAACGGAAAACGGAACGTTGGTGGACAGGAAAAGAGATTTAAAGATGGGCTCAAAGCCAACCTTAAAAACTCTGGCATAGACACTGAGAACTGGGAAGCCCTGGCCCTTGAGCGCTCCAGCTGGAGGTCAGCTGTGACCAGCAGTGCTGCAGAATTCGAGGAGGCACAAGTGGAGGGTGAAAGAGAGAAACGTGCCAGGAGGAAGGCGCGTCAAGCCAACCCCAACCGGGACCGCCTTCCACCTGGAAACCAATGCCCTCACTGCGGAAGAAGATGCAGAGCAAGAATAGGGCTCCACAGCGACATACGGACCCACAGGGAAACCCATGATGGAAGACCATCTTACTTGTCCAACGAGGGATCACCTAAGTAAGTAACCAGGTAGTCCTAGCCAGTAAGTTCGATGGTCAGAAATATTTCAAATTTCAAAATTCCTGCATGGCAACCACTTGGGAAAGTGAGTGGCAGGCAAGAACAGAACATCCAGCAATGTGAGCAGTTTTTGTTCACACATCACACAGGCTGAATGCAAATATTCAACTGAGACAGATCACATTTAATTTTCTTACATGAAATGTATTTCTTTAATGCTAATTGCAATGCTAAGCTATTCACAAAGAAAGAATTCAGATTGTGGAAGAAATGGAGGGAGGTACTTACCCACCCAGTGTTTGGCTACTTCAGGTCAACCATTTTAGTATCTTTTATTTCCTGAGATGTTTTCAATGAAGAAAGTTCCCTTCCTTAACCAGCTCTTTTGCATTCAACTCTCCACCCCTTCTGAAGCAGCTCTGTACATAATGATTTGTAATTAGCATTCCAGTGTTTGATAAAGGGGCTCGAGTGTTGGATTAGGACACTGAATGATAGTGGTTTAAATCATGGAAATCTACTTCGTGACCTCAGGCAAGTCTAATTCTCTTATCCTTACAAGAAGGTCCCCCCAATCCCCTTTGAACCAATTTTGCCAAGAAAACTGCCATTATAGTTCCAACTTTGGGTTACCTTTAGTCAGTAACAACTGGAAGACACACAATAACAACAAACCCTCCTTTCACATGAATCTCCCTAAACCTTGCTAGGATTTTCTGATACCAAAAGGATTTTGATAGTATATATAGGACTGCAGAAAAACACTTTAAAAACATCAACACTGTTCTATTTGCTAAACTTCTTGTGTATGCAGACACAATTCATTCAGTCGAGTTGTCCTCATACCTTTTCTGATGTAAAACCTTCTGCACCCAACAAGTATCTACTTCTAAACATAGATTTAAATGTTTATCTGCCTTCAACATATTGTCTACTGAAGATAATTCAGGTACATACACTCAGAGTATCATTTGACATGAAAATATCTGTTGACTGTGTAGGCAGAGATATGGGCTTTAGAAGTGTGGCAATAAAGATATAAGCTTGACAGCAGCCTTTATTTCGATATATTTTCGACACCCCTAGTGCTTCCAGGCACTTAAATTGACCAAAAATAATAAACCATGCTTTGAAAAGCAACCTCAAAGTTACCACAGACACAGGAAAATTTATCAGTCAACAAGTAACTCCAGAAGTGGTCCATTAAAACCTTTTTAATAAGTCCATAAGAATTGGTGTTGAAATTATACCCTGGATATCTTGGACAATGCTAGAAATGTATACAATACAGGTATGTGCATACTGGTTTATATAGGAGTTTCACATCTAATTTGGTCTACAGCAAGAATGCACAACCCTGGTGTTTCAACCACATTTATTTTTTTCCACATTGTGGCTTTCTAACACAAGACCATGCTGTTACTCCAGTCTCTAAGTTCTTTGGAGCCATTCTGACTTTTGCTACATAATCATCGTAACAGCTTCCTTTCAAACTGTGGGGTTTTTTCAGCAGATGTTAGCATGAAAGTAAAAGCAACAAGGAAGTGGGAAGGCACTGCTAAAGAAGTCTATTTCTGCTTTTTCTTGACAAATCCATACATAATCATTTTCTGCCTAGAAAAGATTGTTCCCCTCGGCCTTCCGGACACAGTTATAAAAAGGGCACAGCGTCCACCAACATGTCATTTGTTTTTCAATGACTCTCTTTAGAACAACTGCTTGCAGTATGACTCTAGTAAGCCTGGGATTTTCAAGGCTTCATTTCCAAGGAGGTATTTTCTTGCCTATCTGAAAATAACACAACAAATTTGAAACAGACAGCACACTATAAAAAAGTATCTATAATATGCATTCACTTAAATGGCATCAAAAGGAAGAGCTTTCTCTCGTGGTGGAATAAATCCATCATCAATTTACACAGACAATTTCTGGAAGGAAAAAAATCCTCGAGGCTCGAAAGAAGGAAAGTTACTTAAACACAGATTTTATTTTATAGGATGTGTGTCAAACATAGTAGTTACCTCAATTTTTAGAGTACCCATATGCTAAAACAAGATGAGAAAGCCATTGGCTGCCCAGATATTTGTAGTTTTGACTTTCTCAATTCCCTACTATTGGACAGTATCTGGAACTTCATGGAGCCAAAATTTAAAACATCTGGAGGGTCAAGGGTTTGTCATTCAATGTTGAAGCCTGGCCCTTGGACCATTACAGAAGTGTCAGTTGATAATTGAGTAAATATCTCCCTAAAGTAACATGGCAATAAATGTTTAAAAGCCTCCAAAGAAGGCGCTTCCACCACACTCTGAACATTTAAGCACTTCTGATTGCCAATTCAACCTTACCCAATAAGTCACACATATATATAGTAGGTTACCGCATATTCACAAGAACAAGAATGAGGTGAGACATGAAATTTTAGATCATTTTCTCTAGAACTTTTATGTGTTACCTAATCCTTATGACAAACTACAATAGTTGCAGAATTCAAATCCCATAATTTTTAAACATTTTTCCAAGTCAACAGTTCCTAGTTTTTACATCATCTTAAAATATGCTACTTCTGGAAATACTGAATCACAGATGATTCCACAGTAAGGAAATGTGGCAACATGTTAATTCTATTGAGCCAAAAGTTTCTAATTCAGTTAGATTTACATAAGACTGCAAAGTATTACATTTGTGTCTTAATTTTCTCTGAAAGCCAGAAAAAAAAGGTCATCTCAAATTTTGTCAGTTTTTTCATCTATAAGGATTTCAAATGTTTCTACAATCTTCTGAATTTGTCCAGAATTTATAGGTATACAAAAACATTTCCGTTCAGTAATATGGCTCCAGGATTATGTTTAGAGATAGGGTGAGGGAGAATCAGTGGAGACTCCTATAGTCAGATAGAATTCATTTCCCTGGAACTAGGTGCGAGTGTTTTGAATCAATCACCTAAATAGTGTAATTCTCTAGTTCAGAGTTCTACACAGCTACATAATGCACAGAATCATAGAGTTGGAAGAGATCGTATGGACCATTTAGTCCAAACCCCTGCCATGCAGGAAAAGCACAATCAAAGTACCCCTGACAGATGGCCATTCAGCCTCTGTTTCAAAGCCTCCAAAGAAGGACCTTCCACCACACTCTCTGAAGCAGTGTGCTCCACTGTTTATTAACTCTTGCCGTCAGAAATTTCATCCTAATGTTCAAGGGACTAAATTCAAGGGCAATCTCCTTGAAGGCCAGAACTGGTGTCCAAAACACCGGCTACAGTCTGCACTGAAGCCAAACAGGGCCATCCTGAGTCACCTTGGCAGCGGAAGGATGTCCGTTTTGCCCAGTCATGTGAATTTGGTACCTCTGGGCAGGGGTTCAAATGCCACCCTCTCTCTCCCTGTCACTGCCAGCTACAGTGGCAATGGAGATTCCTCCTCCTGCCTAGCAATCCCTCTTCCTACTTCTGTACCATATGACAGATTGAGGAGAGGAGGCCCTGTCGCCCTATAGCTGGCAGCAGCAGGGAGGAAGAGCTGGAGGAGAACAATAATCCTACTACTCTAGTCCATTTGAGCATGGGGACCATGGGATGATTGTTGGGACACTTGCAGCTGGTTCAACATAGTAGCTGGCTGTGGGTGTCTGCACTGCCACAATCTGGGCTTTCGCCTGAGTCATTTGAACCTGGGATGAAGCAGCTTTCCCCAAGATGAACCATATCAGTTTACATTGATTTTGTGCCTTCCCACGGGCTGATATGACCTCAGATTGACCTAAATGATCACTGTGGGGTCAGTGTACATTGGGCCTGAGAAACAGTTTTTTTAAAAAAAAAAAATCTAAGGGAACTATATTTCAGGAAGAGAATTAGTTGGGAAATGTGAAATGTATTGGCTCTTTAGGACAATCTATCAATAAATTAGTACAGTGTATCTCAGATACCTGACAAAATATGCAACTACAATGCATTTTTTAAAATCTCTAGCATCTCTATGGTATTTGAGTTTTCTTTGTAGAGAGAAAAAGAAAAACATAACAACAACAACAACAACAACGGGTTAGAAGTCCTTCATTTTAAGAGAATTTGCTATTATCTTGTAGTTTTGTATATCCACGCAAATTCCAGGAATGTATCCATCACAGATACACAGTTGTACTTCAATTTAATTAACAATTTAATTAATAGAAGAAGTTGTTGATATTCCAATTTAAATTGAAAAACTAAATTTTAATTGAGTTTATTTTCTCCTTTTTCTTTGAAATGTTCTAATTTACTTGATTTTGTTTCCATCACTGAACTCTTTTTCTGTAAAATCACCATGAAAGAATCTCACGGTCTTCATAATGTTATTAACTTCTAAAAAAGATGGGAAAAGTCAAACGTACTCCTTACCTACATCCTCCATCTACTCATTTGCTCCTCAAATATATAAAATATTATTTCAATAGCAAAAACATGTTAGATTTCATACTAGCAAATTCATAGATACAATAATTCTTTTTTCCAGTTTTTTTGTTCTTAAAGGATAGAAACACAGGTTTCTTCTGTTCCACCTAATTGCTATAGATCTCTATTTCTTTTATAAATAAATGTCTAGAACAGCAACATTATATTCTAGATTGCAAGACATTCCTTCATGTGTCAGTTCTCATTTCCTGATCATTGTTTTTCTTTCTCCCCACTTCTTACCAATTAGCACTGTATGATTGCCTTTTCATTGCACAACACAAAAGATAATCCACAGCATATTTTATTTCTAAGTATTTCATAATCTCCCTTTCCAGCTGCCTTTGTTTCAAATCATATTACACTGTTTTACTAAGGTATCACTTATTTCTACTTCAGGAAACTACAAGCACAACCTCTGCAACCCCTTACAGTTTTCCCAGCTACATACTTTAGAGAGATTCACATTCCTTCAAGGAAGTTTTCGGTGTCAAATGAATTTAGTGGTTATGGGGACTGAGAAGTACCAAAACTTACAACACAGTTAAGAGGGAGGGAGGGGAAAGGGAAAGGGAAAGTAGCTTTCAAAAAAAGCTTTCCTTTCAATGTCTTGAGGAGACATGAGACAAGCAAACACCTTTTCTTGAAAAATATCAATTTTATGATGCTTCAGTATAAAAACAGATAAACTCTTTGCAACAGCAGAGCAAGTAAATCAAAATACACATGCAAATAGAGAACTTCAAATTGTGAGAACTTGTTCTGACAATGCATTCATAACAGTGATCGGGAATAAGTTCTATAGCAAGTATTTTAAATTTAGTATTACCTAATGTATTGTTATTGTTACTATTGAGATAAAACAGATTTGAAAGAGGATGTGCTCACCAAGATGTCAGCTTAACCTCTGGCTTTCCAGTTAAGCCACACAAATGCACAACTGCATGTACCGAACAACAGATCTGCTGGAGAGGCCCTGCTCTCGGTCCCGCCACCGTCACAGGCACATTTGGCGGGGACGAGAGAGAGGGCCTTCTCAGTGATCCTCCTCCCCCGGTTATGGAACTCCCTTCCTGGCAATATTAGATCAGCCCCCTCCCTCCTGTCCTTCAGAAGGATGATGAAGACCAGGCTGTGGGTCCAAACCTTTGGGGCAGTGCAATGAGGCAATAATAGAATGGTGCCCTGAGATGGTTTTTAAGTAACTGAAGTGGATATAAGTGATTGTAATGTTTGTATATATTTATGGTTTTATATCCCGGCATTGAATGTTTGCCATATATATGCTGTGCTCCACCCTGAGTCCTCTGAGGGGTGAGAAGGGTGGAATATAAATGTTTTAAATAATAAATCTATATAAATAAAAATGTAATGTTTGTTTGTGGGATTAACATTAACTCAAAACCACTAGGTGAATTGACACCATATTTGGACACAATACATGTATCAGGCCAACGAGTGACTATCACTCATAAAAACATTGAAAAACACAGCAGAAGAGACTTTAGAAGCCAAAAGAAAAATAACTACATTACAATGCATGCGCAAAACCACACATATACACATGCATATACACAAAACATATACACAGACTGAGCCACAACAACACATGGCAGGGGACGGCTAGTAATAAAAAGTTTTTTTCAGCTATGACATGCAGAGGGCCCCCTGGTAGTGTGGTGGGTCAAACCACTGAGCTACTGAACTTGCTGACCAAAAGGTTGGCAGTTCAAATCCAGAAAGCAGGGTGAGATCTTGCTGTTAGCCCCAGCTTCTGCCAACCTAGCAATTCGAAAACATACAAATGTGAGTAGATCAATAGGTAGTGCTTCTGTGGGAAGCCGGCTCTTCAGTTTAGAAACTGAGATGAGCACCACCCCCCAGAGTCGGACACAACTAGACTTAATGTCGAGGGGAAACCTTTGCCTCTACCTTATGACAAACAGGCAAAGATGTTACTGTCAACCCAGCACAACATGCTGAAGATGAAAAGAGATGCTTTATTTATAAAGACACACTTGATTCTATACCAAATCAATTACGAGACTGGAGGAAAGAAACAAGGTTAACAACTAAGCCCAAACAAACAGCAGGAGACTAAATAGTGTAAGGAAAGAAGTGAAGTGTTGAAATTGAAGTACTTGGCTGCTTATATCTTTAAGGATCATTTCATCTGCAACCGCTTTCAAAAAGATCACTTCAGGTAGGAAAAAATGCACATAAATTGTCTCGTGAAATGAGAAAACATGCTTGTTGAACAGCATTTCAACACATACATACAGTCGCAAAAGAGTAAAAAGCCACACAGAATCTGGGAATACAAAAACCTTGTTTACGCCACAGGCGCTGCTCTGCACGTGCTATCCTTGAGGACGCACGGCTGACCTCCTGTTGAATAAAAGCAATTATATTGCAGACCATGCAAAATTGCTCCTGTCCTGTTCCAACTGTACTAGAATGTAAGTCTACTATAGCACCACCTCCTCCTTTCCAATGTGTTCTTGCATCATTTCTATTTGTATGGTTCATTATAGTCCATTTATCCAGAGTTACTGTCATTTGGATTTCTTGCAGGCTCTGAATTCCAACTGGTAATCTATTGCTCATCTTTATTTTACCACTGGGACTAATCGTGAATCACAATGATTTATTTTGCAGTCAGGCCAAGGGTGACTGAAAGGACACTCTTCCCTACTCCCAACTCTATGACAGAAGAAACACATGGAAACTAACCTGAATACAATTGAATAAGCATACCATCTGTTCTTGGTATACAAATTGGTATAGTGGTGATACCAAAATAAATAAATTAAATTAAATAAAACCACTGGGTGTGGGGGGGGGGGGGGGGGACGACTGGTCATTCCATATCTAAAAGAGATGCCTTGATTAACTATGTCCAATTCTGGGCACCACAATTTAAAGCAGATGTTGACAAGCTGGAATGTGCCAAAGAGGAGGGTGACTAAAATGATAAGGGTTTTGCAGAACCAGCCCTATGAGGAGCGGCTTAAAGTGCTGGGCATGTTTAGCCTGCAGAAGAGAAGGCTGAGAGGAGACATGATGGCCATATATAAATATGGCCATAAATAGGGAGGACAGAGCAAGGTTGTTTGAGATTCCACATGAATATTAGGAAGAACTTCGTAACTGTGAGAGCTGTTCAGCAGTGTAACTCTCTTTGGAGGCTTTTAAGCAGAGGCTGGATGGCCATCTGTCGAGGGTGCTTTGAATGCGATTTTCCTGCTTCTGTGCAGGGGGTTGGACTGGATGGCCCACAAGGTCTCTTCCAACTCTATGATTCTATGTCCACTGAAGACAAATCATAAGAATGATAGCCTTAATACACAGGAAGGATCTGAACTCTTAATAACCAAGGTTCTTAGAGGCCTCTTACTCATAGGGTTGTCATCTTGAGTCCTAACTAATAGCAACTAACCAGAAAAAAATGTTACACATCAGCTACACAGCCCTCGTGGACTCTTACAAAGTGGGCAAGCAATGGCTGAGAATGCTTTAGGCTCATGTTATTTCTGTTCCAGGATACTACAAGGGAACAGATGCCATGCGTACAATGATGCTTAATACACAGGAAATTAGTTTTGAAAACACTTCTTTACTGGCAGCAACAGTTGTTATGAGTGGGCTCCCCACCTCTGTGGATTGTGATCCCAACAAGAAGAAGGTAGCACATATTTCGTAGTAAAGGCACATGTAAGAGACAGTATTCATGATAAGGAAGATCGGAAGTTCAATTATACCCCAAGTATAGTATCCTTCCCTATCTTTTCCTTATTTTAACCTCTGTATATCCCTACCCTCACTGTTTTTCCCACCCAACCCCAGTAGGCCATAGTTTTTAATCTGATTTTATTTATATTTTTATTTATTTCCTTTTTTTTCGGGTGGCACAAAATAGGGGGGGTACAGGGGGGCAAGATTCTTGGGGTAGCACATGTGTAAATATGATGTGGCTCAGTCAAGTTTTTTCATTATCTTTTTTATTTGTTATTTTTTGGGTTTTTTTCTTTATTATTCATGGACACTTAAAAACTTAAGAAACATTATATTTTAAAAAGCCATATGTAAGAAAATTATAGTGATTGTGTAGTAAAAAGGAGATGGTGCTCTATTCTTAGAACAAAATGTGCCCATGTCTGTGGGGCACATACTCCAAGATGGGAGATCTGGAACAGTGCACATTTTGACTATTCCTGGGGCAGAAGCATAACACAGACATGCGTTAGAGGAAGGCTTGTTAAACTTTTCACTTGCAAACCCTTTTCTGCCTGAGAAATTTTTAATGTGATCCCAGGTATATAAAATAGATGTAAAAACCCAAACATTTGCTAATAACAAATCAGCATTCCCAAGACTTGCTCATTCTTTTCATGAAGCAGAGGCCACTAGAAACACTACCCAACACAATGCCACAAGGGGATTGAGGGTAAGAAACCTTTTCCTGTTTTGAGACCCCAACATTGAACTAGGAGAACTCCATTGTTAGACTTCAACCCCACACTGCTCAAGTCTGTAGTCCTCAATGAGGAGAAATTAGCTTTAGAATAGACTAAGGGTTTTCCTTCCCCCATGTCTCCTGTTTGACTGTTGGGAATATGTCTTTTTCTTCTCTCTTCTCAGTTTCTGCTCTCATTCCAATCGGTAGTTTAAAATGGAGATTTTCTATTGCAAGCCTTTCTGAACCTGATTTTTGTCTTCTTAAACTTTAGAATGGAGTGCTTTAAGATCTCTCTCTCTCTCTCTGCATGTGTGTCCGAGAGATGCAGTGATTGGTGTTTTCCCCTCTCCTTGAAACTTTAGAAGAGATGGGTGTTAAGAGTAGCTCAGACTCAACTCTTGATTATTAAGAAATGCAATTATTTCTTATTATTGTAAATAAACCCTTTGTGATTTTAAAGACTGGACTCTGCATGTTTGCCTCTTAAGCTCTGGATTCTTTACATCCACATCACATGGCACTTTACGCTCTGCTTGCTAATGAGTTGATGCTCAACTTTTGTATCGTGTTGATTTTTGGATGCTCTGCTATATTTTAGGGTTGTTTTCCCTAACACCCATTTGGAGCTGGGATCCACAGTTCAAGAAGCAGTGCATGAGTGGACTTAGAGAGGCCCGGGTATGGGAGGAGGGGCATTGTGGAGTGTGGGTAAGTGAAACTGTCGATATCTGTGGATAAGGGAGGAATTGTATTGTATTATAATTTTAAGCATCAGAAATGGCAAAATGTATTCATATACAGATTGGCCACTGTGGGCACACAGAGAACAACACTCATGAAGCAGGGAGAAAACATCATTCATGGAATCATTGAGTTGGAAGAGACCTCGTGGGCCACATCCAGCCCTACCCCCTGCCAAAAAGCAGGAAAATTGCATTCAAAGCACCCCCGACATATGGCCATCCAGCTTCTGTTTAAAAACCTCCAAAGAAGAAGCCCCTGCCACACTCCAGAGCAAAGAGTCCCACCGCTGAACAGCTCTCACAAGTTAGGAAGTTCTTTCTAATGTTCAGGTGGACTCTCCTTTCCTGTAGTTTGAAGCCATTGTTCCATGTCCTAGTCTACAGGGCAGCAGAAAACAATACTATTCCTTCCTCCCTATGACTCCCCCTCACATATTTATACATGCCCATCATATCTCTTCTCTGCCTTCTCTTCTGCAGGCAAAACATGCCCAGCTCTTTAAGCCGCTCCTCATTCTACCTCAGGCATGGGCAAACTTGGGCTGAGGGGGGAAAGGAAAGGGATTGAGGTTATTAGAAATTGTGGGAGTTGAAGTCCAAATCACTTGGAGGGCCCAAGTTCTCCCATGCCTGTTCTACCCTCTTTCCTTGGCCATCATCAACTACTTTGTGATGGCTAAGTTTCCTCCGACTTTTGGGATGGTAAAGTTCCCTCCAGCTTTGGCTTAGCAGGTGGGCAGAGGCTCCTGCCTGTGACAAGATGCCCCTTGGTGTGTGATCAGGACAGTCAAGAGTCTGAGGGGTGTCTCTCCAAAACCCAATGGCTCCCCACCAAAGAAGAAGAGCCTGTGGCTTTGGGTGGGCAGCTCAGGGAGGAGAAAAACTGCTCCCCAAGGGTGAGAAGGCTTTCTTTCCCAGCCCAGACGGTGCCAAGTCAAGCAACCCCCTTTTGGTGTGTGTTTGCCCCCTTTCCCCCATCCCCTTTCCTTACCCAAGTAATGCCTCAAGCCCAGCCTTTGATAAAACATCAAGTAGTGCTTAAAGCTCAGCCTTTGTCCGCTCTCCCCACATGCTCCTTCCTTACTCAAGTAGTGCCCCAAGCCCAGCCTTTGCCTGCTCTCCCCATTCGCTTTCCTTACCCAAGTAGTGCCCCAAGCCTAGCCTTTGCCCGCTCTCCTCGCATGCTCCTTCCTTACCCAAGTAGTGCCCCAAGCCCAGCCTTTGCCCCCCTCTCCCATCCTCCTTCCTTACCCAAGTGGTGCCTTAAGCTTAGCCTTTGCCGGCTCTCCCTGCATCCTCTTTCCTTACCCAAGTACTGCTGCAAGCCCAGCTTTTGCTCCCTCATCCCCCAGCCTTTGCCCGCTCTCCCCACATGGTCCTTCCTTACCTAAGTGGTGCCTCAAGCCTAGCCTTTACCTGCTCTCCCCATTCTCTTTCCTTACCCAAGTAGTGCCCCAAGCCCAGCTTTTGCTCGCTCTCCTCGCATACTCCTTCCTTACTCAAGTAGTACCCCAAGCCCAGCTTTTGCCCGCTCTTCCCGCATGCTCCTTCCTTACCCAAGTATTGCCCCAAGGCCAGCCTTTGCCCCCCTCCCCCATCTTCCTTCCTTACCCAAGTAGTGCCTCAAGCCTAGCCTTTGCTCACTCTCCCCCATTCTCTTTTCTTACCCAAGTAGTGCCCCAAGCCCAGCCTCTGCCCGCTCTGCCCGCATCCTCCTTCCTTACTCCGGGTGTCCCCTGGGCAACGTCCTTGCAGATGGCCAATTCTCTCACACCAGAAGCAACTTGCAGTTTCTCAAGTCGCTCCTGACACGACAAAAGAAAAAAAAACCCAAGTAGTGCCTGAAGCGCAGCCTTTGCCGGCTCTCCCCGCCTGCTCCTTCCTTACCCAGGTAGTGCCTCAAGTCCAGGAGAAAGTGAGGGGGGCCCCCGTTGAGCTGGTAGAAGAGCGAGCCCAGGCAGAAGAGCAGCAGGGCGGCCATGCAGAAGCCGTAGTCGCGGAGGGACGGGAAGGGCAGCCGGGGCAGGGAGAGAGGGCGCCGCCGCCGACAGCCCACCCCCGGCCCGGGGCAGCCCGAGGAGCAAGACGAAGAGGGCGAGGAGGCATGGGCGGCCCGGGGGGGCTCCGAGGGGGCGCCGAAGGGCGGCAGTTGGAGCTGCAAGGGGGGCTTCTCCTCCTCCTCCTGCTGCTGCTGCTTCTTCTTCTTCATCCTCCTCCTCTCCGCGGGGCGCGCCGCTTCCTCCTCCTCCGCCGCCTTCTCCTCCGCCGCCGCCTCTTGCTCAGACAGCCCGCCGGGGAGAGCGCATCCTCCATCCGCCTGCTCCGCTCCCAGGGCCGGCCAGGAGGAGCCGCGGGAAAACTTCTTCGCCTCCGCTCAGGCGCCGGTGCCCACCGCCGGCTCCGCGATGCCCATCAGGAGGACGAAGAAGAGGATGGAGGAGGAGGAGGAGGAGGCGGCGGCGGGCTCCTCCTTTTCTCCTCCTCTCCCTCCTCCTCTCCCTTCCTCCCTCCTTCCTTCCTTGGAGCCTCCTGCCTCCCGGCTCCTGCCCCGCGCTCCTCCCGGATCAGGTTTCAGCTCCGGCGCGGCGGGTCGCTGCCTGCAGAAAGTTGTTTGCGTCTCTCCGCCCCGCCGCCTCTTCCTCCTCTTCCTCCGCCCTCCTCCCCGCATCTGCCTTCCTTGCCTTGCCCCGCCAGCGACCCCTAGGGGCCCCCGCCACGCTCAGGAGGGGAGGGCCTTCCCTGGAGCCTCCCTTCCCCTCCTTCTCTTCCTCCAACTTCTCCTCCTCTTCAAGAACTTCTCTGAGATTCCTTTACTCTCCTTCTCAGCTTCGCAGCAGGGCTTCTCCCAACTCGCCTAAGTACAGTACGCTTGGGATTTAGGCCCCCTCTACACTGCCATATCACGACTTTGGGACTTCATCTTATGGCCAGTGCATTATATGTATGGCCTTCCTTGTGGTTGTGCTTTCCAAGGCGAGGTCACACACCCCTCTGCCACCCTGCTGTTCCACTTTAACTGCTGTGCCTGCCTCCCCTGGAAGCCTGGGACTTGCATTGTAGGGAGGAGGACCCTTTCACATTCTTAACTAGGTGGCTGTGAGTTTTCAGGGCTGTATTGCCATGTTTCAGAAGTATTCCTCCTGACGTTTTGCCCACAACTGTGGCAGGCATCCTCATTCCACACAGCCCTATAGCCCAGAATATCAAGGCAGAAAATCCCACAATATCTGCTTTGAACGGGGTTATCTGAGTCCACATTCAGATAAGGTGGGATTTTCTGCCTTGATATTCTGGGATATAGGGCTGTGTGGAAAGGCCCTCAGTGAAGACAGCCCAGTAGGCTACCATGCTGCCAGATTGGTAGCAAAGGCTGTCGCTCCTCCTCCTCGCCCCCTCCCTCCCTGCACCCTCCCTATGACTTCCTCTCACATATTTATACCCAGCTCTTTAAGCCACCCCTCATAGGACTTGTTCTCCAGACCCTTGATCTGCTCTCTCCTCCCTATGACTTCCTCTCACATATTTATACATGGCTCTCATCATGTCTCCTCTCAGCCTTCTCTTCTTCAGACTAAACATGCCCAGCTCATTAAGCCACTCCTCATAGGGCTTGTCCTCCAGACCCTTGATCTGCTCTCTCCTCCCTATGACTTCCTCTCACATATTTATACATGGCTCTCATCATGTCTCCTCTCAGCCTTCTCTTCTTCGGACTAAACATGCCCAGCTCATTAAGCCACTCCTCATAGGGCTTGTTCTCCAGACCCTTGATCTGCTCTCTCCTCCCTATGACTTCCTCTCACATATTTATACATGGCTCTCATCATGTCTCCTCTCAGCCTTCTCTTCTTCGGACTAAACATGCCCAGCTCATTAAGCCGCTCCTCATAGGGCTTGTCCTCCAGACCCTTGATCTGCTCTCTCCTCCCTATGACTTCCTCTCACATATTTATACATGGCTCTCATCATGTCTCCTCTCAGCCTTCTCTTCTTCAGACTAAACATGCCCAGCTCTTTAAGCCGCTCCTCATAGGGCTTGTCCTCCAGACCCTTGATCTGCTCTCTCCTCCCTATGACTTCCTCTCACATATTTATACATGGCTCTCATCATGTCTCCTCTCAGCCTTCTCTTCTTCAGACTAAACATGCCCAGCTCATTAAGCCACTTCTCATAGGGCTTGTCCTCCAGACCCTTGATCTGCTCTCTCCTCCCTATGACTTCCTCTCACATATTTATACATGGCTCTCATCATGTCTCCTCTCAGCCTTCTCTTCTTCAGACTAAACATGCCCAGCTCTTTAAGCCGCTCCTCATAGGGCTTGTCCTCCAGACCCTTGATCTGCTCTCTCCTCCCTATGACTTCCTCTCACATATTTATACATGGCTCTCATCATGTCTCCTCTCAGCCTTCTCTTCTTCAGACTAAACATGCCCAGCTCTTTAAGCCGCTCCTCATAGGGCTTGTCCTCCAGACCCTTGATCTGCTCTCTCCTCCCTATGACTTCCTCTCACATATTTATACATGGCTCTCATCATGTCTCCTCTCAGCCTTCTCTTCTTCAGACTAAACATGCCCAGCTCTTTAAGCCGCTCCTCATAGGGCTTGTCCTCCAGACCCTTGATCTGCTCTCTCCTCCCTATGACTTCTTCTCACATATTTATACATGGCTCTCATCATGTCTCCTCTCAGCCTTCTCTTCTTCAGACTAAACATGCCCAGCTCTTTAAGCCGCTCCTCATAGGGCTTGTCCTCCAGACCCTTGATCTGCTCTCTCCTCCCTATGACTTCCTCTCACATATTTATACATGGCTCTCATCATGTCTCCTCTCAGCCTTCTCTTCTTCAGACTAAACATACCCAGCTCATTAAGCCACTCCTCATAGGGCTTGTTCTCCAGACCCTTGATCTGCTCTCTCCTCCCTATGACTTCCTCTCACATATTTATACATGGCTCTCATCATGTCTCCTCTCAGCCTTCTCTTCTTCGGACTAAACATGCCCAGCTCATTAAGCCGCTCCTCATAGGGCTTGTCCTCCAGACCCTTGATCTGCTCTCTCCTCCCTATGACTTCCTCTCACATATTTATACATGGCTCTCATCATGTCTCCTCTCAGCCTTCTCTTCTTCAGACTAAACATGCCCAGCTCTTTAAGCCGCTCCTCATAGGGCTTGTCCTCCAGACCCTTGATCTGCTCTCTCCTCCCTATGACTTCCTCTCACATATTTATACATGGCTCTCATCATGTCTCCTCTCAGCCTTCTCTTCTTCAGACTAAACATGCCCAGCTCATTAAGCCACTTCTCATAGGGCTTGTCCTCCAGACCCTTGATCTGCTCTCTCCTCCCTATGACTTCCTCTCACATATTTATACATGGCTCTCATCATGTCTCCTCTCAGCCTTCTCTTCTTCAGACTAAACATGCCCAGCTCATTAAGCCACTCCTCATAGGGCTTGTCCTCCAGACCCTTGATCTGCTCTCTCCTCCCTATGACTTCCTCTCACATATTTATACATGGCTCTCATCATGTCTCCTCTCAGCCTTCTCTTCTTCGGACTAAACATGCCCAGCTCATTAAGCCACTCCTCATAGGGCTTGTTCTCCAGACCCTTGATCTGCTCTCTCCTCCCTATGACTTCCTCTCACATATTTATACATGGCTCTCATCATGTCTCCTCTCAGCCTTCTCTTCTTCGGACTAAACATGCCCAGCTCATTAAGCCGCTCCTCATAGGGCTTGTCCTCCAGACCCTTGATCTGCTCTCTCCTCCCTATGACTTCCTCTCACATATTTATACATGGCTCTCATCATGTCTCCTCTCAGCCTTCTCTTCTTCAGACTAAACATGCCCAGCTCTTTAAGCCGCTCCTCATAGGGCTTGTCCTCCAGACCCTTGATCTGCTCTCTCCTCCCTATGACTTCCTCTCACATATTTATACATGGCTCTCATCATGTCTCCTCTCAGCCTTCTCTTCTTCAGACTAAACATGCCCAGCTCATTAAGCCACTTCTCATAGGGCTTGTCCTCCAGACCCTTGATCTGCTCTCTCCTCCCTATGACTTCCTCTCACATATTTATACATGGCTCTCATCATGTCTCCTCTCAGCCTTCTCTTCTTCAGACTAAACATGCCCAGCTCTTTAAGCCGCTCCTCATAGGGCTTGTCCTCCAGACCCTTGATCTGCTCTCTCCTCCCTATGACTTCCTCTCACATATTTATACATGGCTCTCATCATGTCTCCTCTCAGCCTTCTCTTCTTCAGACTAAACATGCCCAGCTCTTTAAGCCGCTCCTCATAGGGCTTGTCCTCCAGACCCTTGATCTGCTCTCTCCTCCCTATGACTTCCTCTCACATATTTATACATGGCTCTCATCATGTCTCCTCTCAGCCTTCTCTTCTTCAGACTAAACATGCCCAGCTCTTTAAGCCGCTCCTCATAGGGCTTGTCCTCCAGACCCTTGATCTGCTCTCTCCTCCCTATGACTTCTTCTCACATATTTATACATGGCTCTCATCATGTCTCCTCTCAGCCTTCTCTTCTTCAGACTAAACATGCCCAGCTCTTTAAGCCGCTCCTCATAGGGCTTGTCCTCCAGACCCTTGATCTGCTCTCTCCTCCCTATGACTTCCTCTCACATATTTATACATGGCTCTCATCATGTCTCCTCTCAGCCTTCTCTTCTTCAGACTAAACATACCCAGCTCTTTAAGCCACTCCTCGTAGGGCTTGTTCTCCAGACCCTTGATCTGCTCTCTCCTCCCTATGACTTCCTCTCACATATTTATACATGGCTCTCATCATGTCTCCTCTCAGCCTTCTCTTCTTCAGACTAAACATACCCAGCTCTTTAAGGCACTCCTTATAGGACTTGTTCTCTAGACCCTTGATCTGCTCTCTCCTCCCTATGACTTCTTCTCACATATTTATACATGGCTCTCAGCATGTCTCCTCTCAGCCTTTTCTTCCTCAGACTAAACATGCCCAGCTCTTTAAGCCGCTCCTCATAGGGCTTGTCCTCCAGACCCTTGATGTGCTCTCTCCTCCCTATGACTTCCTCTCACATACTTATACATGGCTCTCATCATGTCTCCTCTCAGCCTTCTCTTCTTCAGACTAAACATGCCCAGCTCTTTAAGCCGCTCCTCATAGGGCTTGTCCTCCAGACCCTTGATCTGCTCTCTCCTCCCTATGACTTCCTTTCACATATCTATACATGGCTCTCATCATGTCTCCTCTCAGCCTTCTCTTCTTCAGACTAAACATACCCAGCTCTTTAAGCCACTCCTCGTAGGGCTTGTTCTCCAGACCCTTGATCTGCTCTCTCCTCCCTATGACTTTTTCTCACATATTTATACATGGCTCTCAGCATGTCTCCTCTCAGCCTTCTCTTCTTCAGACTAAACATACCCAGCTCTTTAAGGCACTCCTCATAGGACTTGTTCTCTAGACCCTTGATCTGCTCTCTCCTCCCTATGACTTCTTCTCACATATTTATACATGGCTCTCAGCATGTCTCCTCTCAGCCTTTTCTTCCTCAGACTAAACATGCCCAGCTCTTTAAACCACTCCTTATAGGTCTTGTTCTCCAGATCCTTGATCTGCTCTCTCCTCCCTATGACTTCCTCTCACATATTTATACATGGCTCTCATCATGTCTCCTCTCAGCCTTCTCTTCTTCAGACTAAACATACCCAGCTCTTTAAGCCGCTCCTCATAGGGCTTGTTCTCCAGACCCTTGATCATTTTAGTCACCCTCTTCCTCTGGACACATTCCAGCTTGTCAACATCTCCCTTCAGTTGTGGTGCCCAGAATTGGACACAATGTAATTCCAGGTTTGGTCTAACCAGAGCAGAATAGAGCATGGGGAGCATGACTTCCCTGGATCTAGACGCTATGCTCCTATTGATGCAGGCCAAAATCCTATTGGTTTTTTTTTTTTTTTGCCACCGCATGACATTGTTGGCTCATGTTTAACTTGTTGTCCACAAGGACCCCAAGATCTTTTTCACACATACCGCTCTCGAGCCACGCGTCCCCCAACCTGTATCTTTGCATTTCATTTTTGACAGAAGTCAAACTGGAAAGCTCTTATTGACCCAGGGCCCTCCTTCCTCTTTTCTAATCTCTTTTCCCCTTCTAACAATTAAACATCACCTGGCTGTGTTCTTGAGAAACTCTAAAACAATTCAAGCTGTCACAGTGATTTAAGGATGAAGACATGTCAAGATGTGACCAAGTAAACATGTGCCATGCCAAATGCTACATTTCTGAAGGATGAGGGTCCAACCTGCCCCTCTCTTCTGATAGGAGGTCCTGATTTATAAAGACTGCTTATAGATAAAAATTCTACAAATGCTTTGCCTTCACCTCAGTACTCATCGTACAAAGCCTGACTTCTATTTGCATGCAAGCTTCTATGCCAACATACATGTAATCTGAACCATTTAAAGCCTGCTTTCATACTTGCCAGCATGGTGTAAAGGACCCAGAGTGTAAATGAAATTCAAGGGAGGAAGAACAACTATAATGTCCAATGTAAGGTACAATGTCCCCCTCATAGGAACCTGCATGTCAGAAGCATTTGAATTAAAATTACCATATTGAAGTCAAATCTGATTTTTTTAAAAAATTATTTGGTGTGCATTGGAAGAGGGGTGGTCTTATACGGCGAGTATATCCCAAACTCTATATTTTAACTGGAAAAGTTGGGGGTTGTCTTATACGCCCAGTCGTCTTATATGCCGGAATATACGGTAGGTTGCTGTGAGTTTTCAGGGCTGTATGGCCATGTTTCAGAATATTCCTCCTGACGTTTTGCCCACAACTGTGGCAGGCATCCTCATTCCACACAGCCCTATAGCCCAGAATATCAAGGCAGAAAATCCCACAATATCTGCTTTGAACTGGGTTATCTGAGTCCACATTCAGATAAGGTGGGATTTTCTGCCTTGATATTCTGGGATATAGGGCTGTGTGAAAAGGCCCTCAGTTAACCCCTTGTGCTGGCAGGACTGAAAATGGACAGGTCAGAGGTTCGAATCTGAGGAGAGCGTGGATGAGCTCCCTCTGTCAGCTCCAGCTTCCCATGCAGGGACATGAGAGAAGCCTCCCACAAAGGTGGTAAAACATCAAAACATTTGGGCGTCTCCTGGGCAACATCCTTGCAGATGGCAAATTCTCTCACACCAGAAGCGACTTGCAGTTTCTCAAGGCACTCCTGACCCACACATACACGCACAAAAATCATAAGAGATTGTGAGGTTTGTTGGAAACTAGGCAAGTGAGGTATCTATATCTGTGGAATGTCCATAGTGGGAGAAAGAACTCTTGTCTGCTTGAGGCAAATGTGAATGTTGCAATTGGTCACCTTGATTAGCATTTAATGGCCTTGTAGCTTCAAAGCCTGACTGATTGCTGCCTGGGAATCCATTGTTGGGAGGTGTTAGCTCGCCCTGATTGATTCTTGTCTGGAATTCCTTTTGTCCTTGATCCTCTCACCTCTGCAGGAGTGTACCGTGTACCATGCAGGTGTGGACAAGTCTACATAGGGACCACCAAACGCAGCATTGCCCAAACACGAATCAAGGAACATGAAAGGCACTGCAGACTACTTCAACCAGAGAAGTCAGCCATAGCAGAACACCTGATGAACCAACCTGGACACAGCATATTCTTTGAGAACACGGAAATGCTGGACCACTCGAACAACCACCATGTCAGACTACACAGAGAAGCCATTGAAATCCACAAGAATGTGGACAACTTCAACAGAAAGGAGGAAACCATGAAAATGAACAAAATCTGGCTACCAGTATTTTTTAAAAAACCCTCTAAAATCAGGATAGTAAATAAAGAGCAACACTCAGAAAACAGGGGAATCCCAGACAAGAATCAATTAGGGCCAGCTATCACCTCCCTAAAAAGGATTCCTCCAGGCAGGCTTTGAAGCTGCAAGGCCATTAAATGCAACATTTACACTTGCCTCAAGCAGACAAGAGTTCTTTCTCCCACCCTAGACATTACACAGATTATCGCATCTCCTTCTGGAAAAATGAAGTTGTTTTGAGTGCCCTTGTGTACAGAAAAAGCAAGGTATAAAAAACAAAATAATTGTTTTAAAAGTTCCTTAAGAAATATAGTCCAAGAACCTGAAGGATCGGCTTCAATGTTACAAAATTCTTTACATTTATGTCAGGTAGCATATGTTGTTATTGTTGCCACCAGTTCTTTATACAATATGATCCCCATAACTTCTGTGAAATATATTTCTGAACTTTGCACAGAGACACAAAACTGTGGATAATAGCAAATGTTACAGAAATAAAGAACTCTCAGGCCAAGAATACCATAGAGTTGCACTAGAGGACGTAGACCAGGGGTCCCCAAACTAATTCCCCTGGGCCGGATGTGGCCCTCCATGGTCATTTCCCTTCCCCTGCCCTAAACTTTATACTTAGGCTTGTCCTAAGTCTGAAACAACTTGAAAGCAGACAACAACAATCCTAATTAACTTGACTATCTCATCAGCCCAAAGCAGGCCCCCACTTCCCATTGAAATACTGGTAAGTTTATGTTGATTGAAATTGTTCTTCATTTTAAATATTGTATTTATCTTCTATGTTTTTTGCACTTCAAATAAGAGATGTGCAGTGTGCATAGGACTTCGTTCATTTTTTTCCAAACCATAACCCCCCCTCCCCGACAGTCTGAGAAACTAAGAACTGGCTCCATGCTTTAAAAGTTTGAGGACCCTTGACCTAGAACTTTACCACATGAGGCTGGCAAAGTGGGATTTCAGCAAGCTAATCACATATGTTGTCAGTAATTATCGCACAATGTCATGTACAACCTGCTTCAGCTTTGTATGCCCTCCATGACTGTAGTCTTTCTTTTCATTGACTGGAGAAAAAAAACTTGCCAATGACTCCCAATGCTTTTCATTCCCTACTTATAGTGCAATAGTGGGTATGATTCCTGCATGAAATATTTAATTTTTTCCTATTTCTTTACTTCTATTTTATTTCTTTTTTCATTTTTGACACAATTGCAAAATGATGATTTTAAAAAAATGCTGGGTGGAGGAGGAAGGCAGGGTTATGACTGCGAGGAAGAGATTGTAGGACCATAGATTGCCAAAGCAGCAAAAATAGGTTTGATATAAATATGTTGCTTAATCATCAGAGCAATTGCGTATTTCAGACTAAAATATCCATTTGCCTGCGTATTGGTGGTTGCATGATATTTCAGAATCTTAACAGGAGTTGCAAAAGAAGCTGCCTGTCAACGGTGGCTTTTCTGTCACATAGGTACTGTATATTCTGGTGTATAAGACTATTTTTAACTCAAGAAAATCTTCTCAAAAGTCAGGGGTCATCTTATATGCGGAGTCATCTTATACATGGGAGTAGTCTTATATACGGGGTAGTCTTATACATGGGAGTAGTCTTATACATGAGAGTAGTCTTATACATGGGAGTAGCCTTATACATGGGGTAGTCTTATACACAGGGGTAGCCTTACACATGTGGGTCATCTTAAATGTGAGAGTAGTCTTGTATGCCAGGAGTCGTCTTATAGAGCAAGTGCTGAAACTTCCAATCGGATTGGAGAATCTGTGGTTGCCGCATATGGTGGGGGGAGCTCAAAAATAGCAGTTGCTATGTCCCTGCTGTATGCAGCGACTCTATGGAAGCATTAAGGGCAACGCTGTACAAGTACGGTAGAAGAAAATCCATTCATCAGGATTTGTGGACTTAATGCGGTCCTGATGGTGAGGTGAAGGGGTGCCTCACCGGGAAGGTGTAAGTGAAGGGCGGAGCAAGCTGCAGGCATCCGGGGCGCCTGGGGTATGGAAAAAAGAGATAGAGTGGCTCTGGGCCCAGAAAAACACAACTCTTTTACTTGTCTGGCTCGCCTTTGTATCCTATTACCATACCTCCTCCTCTGCGTCTCAGTTCTCACTCCTGAATACTGCAGTGAAGCGGTGCAGGTGCAAGATCTGAGAGGCAGAGAACGAGGTACAGTAATAGGAAAATTACCATATTGAAATAAAATCTGATGTTTTTAAAAAAATTATTTGGTGTGCGTTGGAAGAAGGGTAGTCTTATATGGCGAATATATCCTAAACTCTATATTTTAACTGGAAAAGTTGGGGGTCGTCTTATACGCCCAGTCGTCTTATATGCCGGAATATATGGGGTATATCAAATTAGTCTCCAGAAGAAGGGTAATCAAATATGTAATGAATAATGCACTCATCTCCCGCATCAGAGAGCATTACCAAATGTGCGTAAGACAATAAGTGTGTGCATGTGCTTTTTAAAAAGAGGGTTTGTGATTAATAATTGAAACTTCTGAAATAAGGTGGAGTAAACAAAGGCGGACAACTTAGGGAGAAATCTTGCCTTTTCTTACTTTCCTTTCCTTTCCTTTCCTTTCCTTTTTTTTTTTTTTGAAAAGATACATGTGTATAAACAGTGGTGCTTCCAGATTAAGTACTTCTAACACTATTGTTGTTTTTTTCATTTACAGACTGTCTTTTCATACAAATTCAGAGTGGTGTATAAAATGCATCAGATACAAATAAAAGCACATATAAGGCCATGGGGAGAAATACAAAATGGTAGTATTAAAATGTAATTAAACTAGCCACAGAATTCAGATGGCAGTACCACCCACGTATTTATCCTCAGGAGATCAATTCCTGAACTTGCCATGAAAACAGAAGGGTGCAGTAATAGTCAGACCCCATCTACACTGAACATGTAACTGGTATTGAGGAAACTCAGGAAAAGTGCTTTCAATGTACAGATTATTATAGAGGAAATCCTGGAACCAGTTTGAGGCCTGGATGGTGATGATGCATTTTAAGGGCTTTCTTTTGTGTGTTTTTGTGGGAGTTTGTTGTCTGGCTACTGCAATTTGAAGCTAGCTTCTAACTGCATTGAAAGTTTTTACCTGATGGAAGGATAGCAAGGAGGGAGCATTCTCGTTTTCTCAAGGAGGATGTTTCAAAGCCTGGGAGTAGCCACCAAGATGGTCTTCTCCTGTGTGTGCAACACTTGTGCATATGGAGCTGGTGGGGCTTATAGAAGAGGCTTCCCAGAAGATCTTAAAGCTCAGAAAAGCTCACATTTGAGACTGTAGATATTCAGAAATACTGTTTATCATGCCATCTTTTTTTTAACATTGCCAAATCTTCTCTTTCTGCTCTCTCCACTAAGATCTTAGTTTGGTCATTTCCTGTCTTGATTGTTGCCATTTTCTTTGAATTGGTCTGTCATTATCTCAATGCCGGAGATATCTTTTGCTACTAGGATTATCTTTGGGTCTGTCTTTGTGATCATGTTATCCCATGTTAGATGTTTCTTTGTTGATTAACGATTCCTTCTAGGATCCAGCACAAGCTTCCAGGTTTAATGTTCCAAGTCCTACACAACCTAGGTTCCCCATATCTTGCAACCATTAATTCTTTTTACCAGCTTGCTTAAGATCCACATGCTAGAAACTATAGACTTCTTACACAGCTGAAGGTTTACTTTTCCATGGCTTGGCTTCACCCCTTTTCACTCTGAACATTTGCAGATTTCCCCATCTCTCATTATTTTTTTAAATCTAATAAAAACTTCATTGTTTTCTAAAGCTTTTGGAATTTTAGTTTAATATTGTTTGATAATCTTGTATATATTTACGGTATTATATGTATGTGTTAATTAGTTTCCTTGCATGTTGTAGCTTTTGTGTTTTCTCTAGTTAATTTGTTTTACAGTTGTATTGTATAGTTGTATATTTTATTTTATATCCTTATACATGGATTCTGTATCCACAGTTTCACTTAGCCACACTCCAAAAATACACACACACACTGAAGTATTCTTGGGTCTCTGTAGATCCTCTAGTGATTCTATGATTTGATTCCTGCCAAAGTATTTGGATTTTATATTCTCCATGAATCAGGGGCTAAGGAGGGTCTTGGACTAAGAGCCCCAGTGAGAGAGACCCAAAAAGATTGTAAGTAAAGTCCGTGTGGCATAGCTTATTTGTATTAAGAAGGAGCTCAAATACAGCAATACATTTATCATGATAATAAGAGAGCTTGGTTCTTTGTGGTTCTTTGTCTTATCAAGAGGCTTTTCACTCTTCCAAAACTGTAGTAAAACTGTATGTTTCTGTACTTTTTTTACCAAGTTCTGTTTAATTCTGAGAGTTATTTAATAATACCTAGTGTTGTTTTATATTTTTCAACCTTTTGATCTGAGGTTAAAATCCAAAGACAGCATTGCAGGGTCAGATCCAGAGCATGCGTATTCGAACATCCTGTTTACACTGAGTTCAAACAGTTGCCAATAGTGAATGCCTCAGTAGTGCATGACTGCAGCTACATTCTCTATTTTGCATTTCCCAACAAGTGATATACAGAATTTTGTAGTCTCTGATAATGGAGATATTATGTGACCATCCTAGTTGTCATATTATTATTATTATTATTATTATTATTATTAACTTTATTTATACCCCGCCTTTCTCCCTGTGGGGACTCAAGGCAGCTAACAATCCCACTCATTAGTCAGTGTTTATGAAGTGGAATCAAATAGTACAGTGTGGTAAAAACAAATTAAAATATATCAAATACACTTAAAATAGTCTTTAAAACTTACAATTCTCTCCCCCCCCCCCCCAATCCCATCCATACTTCCCTAACAGCCTGCCCCTTATCCTTCCCCAAAAGCCTGTTGGCAGAAGAAGGTCTTAATGTGTCTGTGGAAGGACAGCAGGGATGGTGCCATCCTAGTCTCTCTTGGGAGGGAGTTCTACAGTCTAGGTGCAGCCACCAAAAAGCCCTCTCCTGTGTTCCCACTGTTTGGTAGGAACACTTTTGAGCAGATGGTGGGGCAGAGAGAAGGTGCTCCCCAGTAGACTGTAGATGTCTACCAGCTCCATAGAAAGAGTTATGGTTCTTCAGATAATCTGGACCGGAGCCATATAAGGCTTTGGAGATCAAAACCAGCACTATGAATTGTGCCTGGAAACGTGTTGGCAGCCAGTGGAGCTGTTGCAACACAGGAGTTGTCCGCTCCCTGTAGTCAGCCCCTGTTAGCAGTCTGGCTTCTGCTCCTTGGACCAACTGAATTTTTTGTGCACTTTTCAAAGGCAGCCCCATGTAGAGCGCATTACAATAGTCCAGCCTGGATGTAACCAAGGCATGTACCACTGTGGCCAGATCTGACTTCTCCAGGAATGGGCACCATTGGTGCACTAGCTTTAATTGTGCAAAAGCACTTTTGATCACCACTGATACCATCTTAATGGGTCCCTTACCCCTGCAAAGATTATGAATACTACCCAGTCTAGACCTGGCCAGATAGTGATCTGCCCATGACCACAGAGAGCTCCTCCATTCCCAGATCATCATCATCCCACCTTCCATACAAAACACAAGGTCTAAAGTGTGTCCAGCAGCATGTGTGGGGCCAAATACTAATTGGAACCAATTGAACATATGTAATTTCTTATAAGCTGTCGAAGTTGGCAGCTATCACTCACCACAATTTAGCAGTGTGAAGATGTCCTGATTTTTATCTGTCTTGAATTTCCAATTACCCAGTTTCAGCAGTTTACCTTAGGTTCTAGATTGATAAAAGATGCATAATGTTTTGTGTGTTTGTATGCCTTCAATTTTTTGAATGCCATGACAATGCCATGAATTCTATAGGATTTTCTTGTGCAAGGAACATTCAGAAGTGGTTTGACGTTGCTTTCCTCTAAAATATGTATCACCAAGTATTCATTGGCAGCCTCCTATTCATAATGTTAGGTTTTGCATCTCTTATCTGGAAGTCTGAAATGCTCCAGTATCTAAAATTATCTGAATGAGTGGCAGAGATATTGACACCTTTGGTTCATACACGTTGTTTAATGCATCAAGCTATTTGTATAAAATTACTTTCAGGCTAGGTATATAAAGTGTATATGGAGCATAAATGAATTTCTTCTTTAGACAAGAGTTCCATCTCCATCTGATTTATGGTATACATGTAATGGTGTTTTTTTTTAAAGATTGGATTAGAAGGAGTTTGCCATTTATTGTATTCCTCTTACTTAGGCAGAGAGAGTGTGACTTGCCCAAAGTCATCCAGTGGTTGATAAGGCTGAGCAATGATTCCGATCTTGGTCTCTTGAATTCTGGTCCTTTACTCAAACTAGCACAACACCATACTGGCTCATTACAATATTCTTTTTTCTTGAAATGACCAGAGCTGAATACAATATTCCAGATAGTTGTATCATGAATTTGTATAGGTTAGGTAGATCGTGGCAGTTTTTTTTCTGATTCATTTTGTCATTGTGTCCAACAAGATGTTTTCCTTTTGTTATGACAGTTGCACAGGAGGTCAACATTTTCATCAAGCAATCTTTCCATCAAGACCAATTTCTAGGTCAGTTTGTGCTAACTCAGATTGCATCAGTATGTAGACAGATTTTAGATTTTTTTTGCACCAACAAGCATTGCTCTACATCTGTTTTCACAAAACCATTTAAATGCCCATTCAGTTTGGAGAGATCCCACTGGAGTTCTTCATAATCCACATTTTTTCTCATAATCTTAAATAATTCAGTACCACCAGGAAGCTACTCATATTTAACTCAACATTTTGTATTGCTAGATTCTTTATATCTCTAGCTTGTTGTAAATATGTGTTTTGAATTTTTGTTAAGTGTTTTGTTGTAATCATGTACATAGTAAAATATCTTTCAGCTTTTGTTCTTGAGATAGTGTACGGAGGGGAGAGCATATTATGAAATGTTGTGGTCCATTTTTGCTTTCAGGTGATGGTGTCTTATATATTTTCCCTTTTGCTTGATATATAGATTATATGTTTTAATTGATTTTCTAATATCACCAGTTTTAGGTCACTTCTTCTTGAACATAGATCTACATTGCCTACCCAGGACTTATTTATGCAGTCCTCTGAAACCTTTCTACCATTTGGTCAAATCCTGCCTTTATGCTTGCCCTTTGCATAGACCTTATTTCGTTCTTGTAACATCTTTTGATAGGCAATATGGGTGCAGATCTAGTTTTGAGAAAATTCTTTCTGCCCATCATACTCTTGGGGTTCCATTATGGTTGTGTATTGGATGGAGTGTTGGGGTTACAACTTTGGAGAACAGGGTTGGGTTCCATGCCTAGTTATGGAAATCTACTGGGTGATCTTGAACAAGTCACATACTCTCAGCCTCAGAACCCTCATGATGATAGAGCCATTTTAAGATAGAAACTACTTGAAGGCATACAACACCAATCTGGGGATACAGACTAACAGAGTCATGCCGAACTCAAATGTGATAGCCTACTTCATCCCCAGCTGGCCAGCATATAATGTGACTGTGCCCACATGGACTCCATGTGGTTCTTACTTTAGAATTGCCTGTCAACAGACAGGCAGGAGATGTGTGGGTGTCCATTAGACAGAAGTGCTGTTGTTTCATGCTGGGCCAGGATTGATACAGCTGTAAGTAAAAAAAACAAACAAACTCTGGCATTTTCCCCCAAACAGGTTGTGTCTGGTGCCTTGCATATGCATGGGCGATACACCTTCCGCCAGCCACCTGAGAAAAACACACACACAAGATCTTTTTGGGATTATGAACAGCCACAACTCATTTATTGATAACAGGAACAAGAGGTTGGCAGCCATGCATGGGTTTTAGATCCTGGATTGGGCAGCCCGCTGCTGTCCGATACCGCTAACACGCCTGGGTGCCACCAGCACAATACCGGACACATTACTCGGCACCTCCAGTACGCCAGACATTTCTCCCCCCCTTATCACTGGGGGGGGGGGATAAACCAGCCAGATCCAGGGCCCAAGCCACATGCCAAACATGGAGTGGTCACAGATAAACAAAGCTAACAAGAACAGGTTAACCGGAATCCAGAAAAAATGGGCATGAAGGGTAGGTGGGATGGAAAAACCAAAGCAGGCCCAGTGCCTGCTGGTGGGTCTCGGGCAGCCTTAAGTAGGCTGCCCGAGAGGAGGGAGAGGATGGCGCTGGCCATGCAAGCAGCGGCGCAGGGCCAGCTCTCCATTGGCCAGCCAGCTGCATTGTGGGAAATTCTCCCACCACCCAGGGGGCTTCTGGGAAAAAGAAGCCCCCTTTACAGCCCTCCAAAATGGTGGCGGAGGACACCTGGCCCCGCAACGTTTTGGCCGGGTAAGTTGGGCCATGCCGTCTTTTTTTTTTTTTTTTTTTTGCTGCTATAGTGCTGTCTACCCCATTATAGCATGGCCTGAAATGGAACTTTTTATCTTTAAGTGTTGTGTGTGCTTACAATATTAAATGGAGCCTGAAACAATAAAAAGATACATTGAAATGAAAAAGGAAATAATGCTGGCTGTATCCAACTATCTCCATCTATAAATGGAAAGGGTGTTGCTGATGGAAAGTATTTTTGTCTTTATGCACCCCCTGAATTCACCCCATCTGTTCTGGGCACTTTCTGGAACAGGTTGTGGGTGGGGTGAGATGTGGAGGAGGAAAAAGGAAAGTCCCATTATATGAGTAGAATTCTACTTACACTATATTGGACAACAACCAATGTCATGATAAGCTCATGTTGATAATAACTTGTATCTAACAGTAGCTTTCTGTTTGAAGAAAAATACCTTTGATCACAAAAGGTTGATGTGTCCCTGCTCACTGCAAACATTTGAAAAGTTACTTCTGAAAGTTAAGAGACCTTCTGGAATGTATGACACAAAGGTTTGCAGTGGTGAAGGATCAAGTAAAAGAGGTTTCACTGTGTGTGAACAAAAGTGCTTTTTGCTAATGAAAAGTCAATATGGATTAATATCAGTATTTGTTTTTGTGAAACGGTTAACTTAGTTTTGGCAGATTTAGCAATTGCTAATATCATAGGAACAGATAATGGAACAATTTTAAGATTGTTAATAATTAGTTGCTGTAATTGTTTGTCCATTTATTTGTTGAATACAAATAAATGGCCTGACAAATATATGTACTTGAAAGTAAGTTTGTATAGACATGCAGTCTGAATGTTCTTAAATTACTCATTGTATTTATTTATTTATTTTATTTATTTGATGCATTTATTAACCGCCATTCTCAGCCCTTTAGGGCGACTCATGGCGGTGTACAACACATATAAAAAAGGCAATTACAATGAGGCAATTACAACAACACATTAACAATACAACCGTTACAAAAATTACACTAAAAATCCGCTTCGTCTCATAGTGGAATCATAACCAATCTCATATTCCTTGTTCCTTTCCAAACGTCTTTACCACATTGTTATAGCACTTAATTAAATGCCTTCTCGAACAGCCATGTCTTAAGGCTTTTTCGGAAGGACATAAGGGAGGGCGCCTGTCTGATGTCTGCAGGGAGAGTGTTCCACAGCCGGGGGGCCACCACCGAGAAGGCCCTCTCCCTCGTCCCCGCCAGACGTGCCTGTGAGGCAGGCGGGATCGAGAGAAGGGCCTCCCCAGACGATCTCAAGGTCCTCGTGGGCTCGTAGGCCAAGATGCGGTCCGAAAGGTATTTTGGGCCGGAACCGTTTAGGGCTTTGTAGGCCAAAACCAGCACCTTAAATTGGGTCCGGTAGCAGATCGGCAGCCAGTGGAGCTGGGACAACAAGGGCGTTGTGTGCACCCTGCCTCCCGCTCCAGTTAGTAACATGGCTGCCGCGCGCTGAACCAGCTGAAGCTTCCGGGCCGTCTTCAAGGGCAGCCCCACGTAGAGAGCTAACATACTGAGCAGAAAAGAATAAATGAGCTGCTGGACATTTAGAAATAGAGTAGAAATATTTATTTTTTATTTGTATTTTGAAAGTTTTATTTATCTCGTCTTACTCTTGTGCTTCAGAAACTAAATGCTAATAAAGGGAAGAGTGCAGTAACTGTAAATCCTAGATCTGACATATCAAAGTAAACAATTGTTCTTTTTTTCAGTAGAATTCATACACATCTGGAACAAAATTAATAGGAAATTACCAATTCATCATTGGAAGCAGCTCTGGAAATATGCAGGAAGGGTAAATCAAAACAATAACTTTTGCAAAACAAAGCAAAAAGATGCACTGCAACTGGCATAACATTAAAGCATGCTTATATTCAGATAAATGATAAGCACTTTGAAGTGGTGGAATGCTAGCATTTGTTTACTTATAATACTTAATGTTAGCCAGTATCTAAACTCTCATAGTCTATTTTTATTGCATAGAATCTCTGTTCAGATACTGGAAAAAATACTCCTTGGCCTAAGTATTAACTGAGGCCTGACTTTAAAGTTAAAATTGTAGAAAATGTATGAAATCCAGCAGAGAGTGAAATCTCTTATTTTATTGCATTTTTACATCCCTTGCAGATATTGAAAAATTACTACCATTATTTCTGATATAAGTTGTCTATTGCATACTGACAGGGTTTCAGTGAACTATCGATGTAACACCATTTTGACCTGCCTGACAGTTTGCTGTTCCACTGGCAAAGTTTTGTTGTGTAATTTCAGCTAACCACTAATGGCGGGTTGGGAGCCCACCCCGCTTCATTACTTCCAAAGACCAGATCAAGCCAGAAAGGATGTCAGTATAGAGTCTGTGCTCTCAAAAGAACCAACACAAGGCTTACAGAGAAGTACGGAGCATTTTATTCACTTTGGCAGACATTCAAAATACCCACTCCCTCCCCTGATCGCTGGAAAAGCTGGCCCAGTTTGGATATAGACACGTGTTGGCTGGGGATTCCTCCTGACACCAGTGGGGAAAAGGGGCTGTGGTTGGTAAATTCAAAGTCTGAGTCCTTTTAAAGGTCCACCCCTGTGAAGGATGTGAGTCCAGGAATGTATTGATGTCAAATACAAATAGTCCCATGATTAACTTAACGTCCAATGCAGGGAAATACAAAAAGAAAGTCTGGAAAACTCAAAAGGGTGTTTGAGATTACTTGATGGAAGAAAAGCTGGTCTCACCTGTAGAAAGTTTGCTGGTTTCATTTGATATAATGTATACAATTTCATAAAAGTGGATTTCATTCATACAAGGATATATAGACTTTTCCAGAGTTGAGGAGCGGCATTTCGACATTGCAAAGTTGGTAAAAAAGGAAAAATAAAATGAATTCATGTTTAATTCATCCCTGTTCATTTGTGTTTAAGTATGAGGGGGGTTAATTTCTCGATGACAGTTTAAACAGTTAACTTATCATTTTATTTCTACATTTCAAAACCAGAAAAATAAAACAAGCTACACAACATCCTTTGTTTTCTATTAGGCTGTTTATTACCATCACTTATCATCTAATTGATGTTATATTTCGAGTCTGAGAACACCTGGAGGGCACAATTCAAATTCCCATGATTCTTAAAAGATAAAGACTTTGTGGTGCTGTAGTTCTTTCCATGTCTAAGGCCACAGATCAACTGCCTTTGCTTTTTAGATATCCAGCAGAAAACCTGGGTGAACTATCTATCCCTATCTAGCCCATGACAATCTATTGAACCCAATCTGAATCAAGTCTCAGATGTGAGTGGGTCTGAATTTTGGTGCCTGAAGATGTCTAGGCGTGTTTGTTTTTTTCCAAAGAGATGTTTTAGTAGGATATCCAGGAAAAGATTATGTTTATCACAGTCTGAAACACAATAATTTTCACAAACAGCAAGAACTTAGAGTTAAATTGAGTACATATGTCCACGACAACATTCTTTTTTACATTTAAACACCATTTGGACTCTATCACCTGATTTCAAGGATGAAATAAGAATATATATAGCTTTTTGAAAGGGGAAATGACATATACAAAATACAACAAAATGAAAAAAGGTGAGATTTGATAATGAAGGTTTATGTACTGTCCCTATTTCTGCATATCCAAAACTAAGTTGCAATTTGGCATTAATACAAAAACATTTAAAGGGGTTAGGGATGGAAAGTTGGTAGGTTGGTGTTTGCCATCATCATCATGTTCTTCATACAAAAGTTTAAAACATAATGAATCAATTTGAAAACATATTCTTTATGAAGGTGGTGGAACAATAAGAAGATTGCATATGGGAGAATACAGATAGTATACAAGGTAGGGAAATGTACACAACATCCTGTGTGCTTTCCACAATTATGTTGCTGGTGCCTTAAGATACTTTTACTGATTACAATATTTTTATCCTGATCTTTAATTGTGGGATCTCGGGGCAGCAAATAGACATAACAATATAAACAATGTTAACAATTCCATATTATCTATATCAAATTTGCATAAAATGAAACAATTTGAATACGCTTTTTAAAAAGCTTAAAAGCACTAAAAGAGTTACAACTATATAAGTTCTTAGAAGTAAATTAAGACACAAAAACTTTAATTTAAAAAGTCTCATCTTGATTTTGTGCCAAAAAAGAAATCAATATTGGTGCCAGTCAGGCTTCCGAATGGGGTGCCACAGTCAGCACTTTAGGCACTTAAGAACGTGTGAACCACTGTCACTGCCTGTCATACTTCCTGGAGTTTGGTAAAGCTGTCACGGAAGCAACATATAAGGTCTTGTGCTGCTTTTAGTGGTTTGGAAGCCTTGTTTTCCAGTAAAAAAATAACAATTACCAATGAGTAATGAACTAATGAGTAATGAATAATGGTCATTGCTTATTGTATTGGAAAATAGTTAAGGAGCTCACTGCATAAACTAAAAATTTGATTGTTGCTCCTGATACTGCCCTTACCGCCAGAAAGTTCTCCAAATTAGTATGGTCATACAGTGCCATCCCCACTTTTTGTCTAAGAACTCTGAAACTTTAAGAATCCGGAGGTTCAAAGCTGCACACCCCTGAACTCTTGTATTTCAGTTTCACAGCTCTGGTCATAGGAATCTTAAAATGTTTTTTTAAAAAACCATAAGCATTTTTCTTTTTATTGTGTTTATTCAGAACATAGAAGGTATACTTTAAACATTGGCAAAACATTGCACACGTGGAAAGTTCTGCATATTATTACCTTGCAAGAATAGTAAATGTTCAATTTTAAAACATAAATTCACATTAGAGGCTTGATGCAGGCAGTTCCTTAATTTTTAAGGGAGCCATCAGGGTGTTCATGGGGATAAAGGGATTTTTTTTTGCTTTTCAACCTAAAAATACAGCATAAAATGGACATCACATCCCCCAAAACAAATGGTTAAATTGGATTTCTTTCACTGGATTGTAAAATGTGCTTTCTAAAGTTTGGAAAGTGTGTTCAGAAGCCAAAAGATGGAGGAAAGGCATTTTCATTTAATGCAACTTGAACATGAAGCTTGGTTTGGGACAGAATGTGTGGTAGTGTTTTCATTTGTGTCTATGGAGCCTCCAACATGGCTCCTTCCACTCCGTACCAGCTATTTTTTACATTGTATTCAAATCAATAGAAGGTTAATGTCCACTATGCTTGAGTACTGGTTGTTGTATGATGAAGTATGTTTTTATGATGTTTGTATATGTATTTTTATCGTGCTGTATTTTAACTCTGTTTGACAGGGCTTGGTCCCCATGTAAGCCCCCCTGAGTCCCTTCAGGGAGATGGTGTTGGGATACAAAAATAAAGTTGTTGTTATTGTTGTTGTTGTTGTTGTTATCATCATCATCATCCATCAACATATCCATATTCTGCCCTGATGTGTATTCCTATGCGAAAACATAAGAGGAAGAAAATATAGGAATTGTTAGTATACTGTTGTCTTAGCTGATGAAATAGATGTGTGCCTGGACAGAAAATTTGGTACCATGCTTAGGAATAGCATGCAAAATAGGATGTTCCCAGCAACCAAAAATTTGACTAGTGACTTAGGTAACTAAATACAGATCAAAATGGACACTGGTGTTAACAAAATCCTTATTAAAATCATGTTGAGCAGCAGAAGAGAAAAGCAGCAAAGTATCCATAAACAATCAAATCCATGAAGGTTAGACCCACAAATGTGGAAGAACAATTGCATATATTATGTATACAGCAAAGTGATTGTTGTCCCATTCTTAAGATGTAGGATAACACCTCACTTCTACCCCAGAAAACATTCAGTGTTTAAGGTTATTGCAACTGTAAATTTGAATAGAGCCTACATATCCTTCTTGCTTTCATCAATAAAACCTATTGCTTCTTCTACATATGTTCCTTTCATTATAGTTATTTAGACATATTCCATTGGAGTCTTGTTCTATCGCTTACCAGTATATATTTATACCAGAATTCAAGCTTGTTGCCGCAATGAAGAAACAGTTTTCAGTCTTTAGTTTGAGTATTATGGAAAATTGGGGTGGAATTTTAAAAACATTAATAAGCCTAAGAATATGTTCACATCAGCTGTTTTTGTTGGGAAATGTCCCAGGACATATTGGGAACAGCTCAGAAACATTGTACTGTATTGTAAGATTAATATAGTGCATACATTTGTCTTTATTGACTGCTTAGAAAGACCAATTCATGTGTTTCCAGAACATACATGAAAAAGAGTTATGGAGGATTCATATCAAATATTGCATATAGAATTAATCTCAAACATTCTGAAAACAGAAAAAAACTATTTTGCTTTTGTATTTGCTTCTGAAGTTCTTTGTTTTTATGTTTTTATTCTTATTAATTTTATTAATTTTATTGTTTGCTGTCTTGAATACAACTTGTTTCTTCTTTCTCGATTTTTAGTCACATATCCTATGCCTGTCACATCCTGGGTGCATTTACAGCATGAATCTAATGCAGTTTGACATCACTTCAATTCTATAGAATCCTGGAAGTTGTAGTTTGCTGAGGCATCAGCAGTCTGTCAGAGAAGACTAAACACCTTGTAAAACTACAAATCGAAGGATGACGTGACATTGAGTCATGACAATTAAAGTGGTGTCAAACTACATTAATTCTGCAGTATAAATGCACCCCTGGATAGCACAAGAAAACCTGCCTGGTGTACTAGAGTTATCGGCTCTGGTCCTTTTGGTACACTTTGTAAACCAACCTATTTATAAAGATAATATAGACTGAAGCAGTCAATCATCAGAGTTCAGCCCGTGGAGGAAAATGAATATACAGGCATGGTGCCATTCCTTCTTCCCATTACAAATTGCATTTTTATTTCAAAGTATGTCTTGTCCCTGCTTTGACCATTAATGAAAAATAATAACCAATTCACTGTAAATTCTGGTTTACATTTTAGTAATTGGAAGCAAAACAAATTTTTAAAAATAAAAGCACATCTTATTTCCAGCTGATATTACATAATTTCCTAGAAAAATATTGACCTCAGAATGACTCAATGGTAGACAGCAAAAGTACTTAAGAATGCAATTTTCCATGCAGGAGAAGAATTTAAATGAACCCACCTCATGCCTGCTGTTTACTCCTTTTTAGCCTCTCCTCTTCACATTTTTCTTTGGCATAAATTTACTCCAGCTTCTAATCTTGAGCTGAAAAACCTTAAGGTGCATATGTTGCAGAGTGAATACAGTTTGGCACCACTTTAACAGCCATGGCTCAATGCTCTGGAAACTGGAATCCTGGGATTTGAAGCATTCTGCAGCAAAATAAAACCAAAGACCTAGAAAAACTACACTTTTTCATGATTTTATAGCATTGAGCCATGGCAGCTAAAGTCATGTCAAACTCCATTCTACTGTATAGATGTACCCCAAGGCCAGTCTGCATAACCTGTGCCCAAAAGGTATTTTGAACTTCAGCTCCTAGAATTCCTGGATATTGAACAAGCTGGCTAGGGCTTCGGGGAGTAGGAGTTCCAAACACTTGGGGGGGGGGGGGGCATAGGTTGTGCAAACCTGCCCTAAGGAGAGACACTGGTCTAAATCCTGTTATTAAACCTGACTGGGGTAGATTTGTTGATGAAATTATAGTCTTGGAAGTCTATCATTGGTAGGGTTGCCATAAATGCAAGCTGACTTAACAGTAATTAACCAAGGCATTTCAAAAAATACAGCTCATCTCTTTGTTGACTATTCAAAATAGAATCAGCGAGGCTACTCTAGGATTATTGCCAGTATGTAAAAGTAGGGTTCAAGCATAAGGTTCTATAAAGCCCTTGTACTCCTAAATAGGGTTCCTGTTCCACCGGATATATGGTGTGTCCAAACAACAAATGCATCTTATGACCTCATCATAAAGGGTGGTTTTTGGCAGCATACACCGGCTCCGCCCTACATCACCCATGGAGCCTGCCAGCTCCCATCTAACAATGCCGGCGCAGATCCATGAGTGATGTACGGTGAAGCCAGCGCATGCTGCTGCTGAGGCAACATGGAAGGCTTCCCATGTTGCCATTAGAAGCAATGAAGGGAAGCCGTATGGTCCACGCTTTCTCCCATGGGATCATCCATATCTGTAGTTGGTCCAATTGGGGCATGAGGCACCAGGTTCCCCATGCCCCTCGAAAACACAAGGCAATTCTGGTGGCTGTGTGACATGGTTCTTACTGTCATCATGCCTCATTTGGCTTAACATCCCTTTGAGTGAAACCAATCCCTTTGTCATGCCTGTTTCCTTTTTCTATTTTGTTTTAATACACTTTAATGGTGGAAAATTCAACCCCTTCCCTGCATCTCTTTTATCAGCAGCATAAAATACCAACTAATTACCTCTGAAATGCTAGCTGCATGGATTTACGTTTCTCTTTGTGTATTAAGTACTGTATATGGTTTCTGCAGAAATATAACTTCCTAGCATCTCCAAGTGGAAACTGGTAACATACTATCTTTTAAACAACATTGCATTGTCTTTCATACACACACATAGACAAAAGATACAAAACAGACAACTGCAATTTGAAGCCAACCTTTGCAATGTTAACAATCATACAATTTTCAAGGGAAAAGCAAGATATTTCATAAAAAATGCGTATCGAATTAAGGAATGCTATAGTGGAAAATTCTTGTAAGAAAATATTAACTATGTGTCAGTGAATGAGTCCGATTGTGTTCATTCATCAGACTCTTTGTTCCCAAGAGAGTAGATCATACAACCAGATAAACTGAAAATTCCCCTTTACATGAAATACACTCACACTTCAAATCTTCATCCAGGCCTAGGCCTGAACTTGTTTTTTTCAGGAAATGCTTCCGGCTAGGTAGTTTGCACATCACAAGGATGGGACATAACAGCAAAACCACAGGCAAGCAGAATTGTGAAATCAGAATAGCAATGAATTACCCAGAACTGGGTTTTTGCACTTTAAATGATATTGGATGCTAGTTCCCATCAACAATTAGGGATTGTCCAGTTACACTGTTGATGAAATACTTGGCATGTTTTGTGCTATCGACATAAAATATGTTAGGTAAACTATCAGATCATTACAGCTGTATTTATGATGGTGGACTAGGCGTTGTAAAATTTGAAATGCCTTGAAAGTGTTTTAAAATAAATGCATATTTTTTAATCAGCCACCTCACATTGAACACATCTCCCATATTTTCTGCTTACCATTTGAAAATAATTGAACATGTATTTATAGATCCACCCATAATAATGAATATAAGTTATGACTGTTTTTTCATCAGTTGGTCAAAACATGAAATGAATTTATAAATTAGCAAACTGTAAAGTATCAGTAAAGTAGACACAAACAGAGGTTCTCACCTTGTTTAACTGCCATGTGTCAATTTGTTATGTGATTTCAGCTCTGCCAAAACCACGGGTCCAGGGCCTGGAATACCAAGCTTCTAAAGGACCAGATAAGGCATAGGCTGAAGGCAAAATCAGAGGCTTTATCCTCAATGGCCCGAGAGGATGTCAGTGGAGACAGCCTCCCAAAGGACAAACATAGAGCAATTATTATTATTATTATTATTATTATTATTAACTTTATTTGTACCCCGCGAGCATCTCCCGAAGGACTCGATGCGGCTTACAGAGGCCGAAGCCACAAAAACACAATACAATAGAAACATAACAAAGCAATAACAAAGCAAATCAACAATTAAGCAAAACAGCAATAACAGTACATCAAGACATTAAAACTGGTTCGGCCGGCGAAAGGGGTACAGGGTTAAAAGTGCTGAAATGGCAGGAGGGGCGTAGGAATTAAAGTACGGTGTGCAGCAATGTTAATTGTGCTAAAGTGCTACTAGGACTCGGGATGGGGATTCCTAATCCGAGAAGGCACAACGGAACAGCCAAGTTTTCAAATTCCTTCTGAAAACTGCTAATGTAGGGGCCTGTCGGAGATCTTTTGGAAGGGCGTTCCAGAGTCTGGGGGCCGCCACGGAGAAGGCCCTGTCCCGTGTCCCCACCAAGCGCGCTTGCGACGTAGGTGGGATCACGAGCAGGGCCTCCCCAGATGATCAAAGCGGGCGTGTGGGTTCGTAGATGGAGATGCGGTCACGCAGGTAGGGTGGTCCCAAACCGTTTAGGGCTTTGTAGGTGAGCACCTGCACCTTGAATTGGGCTCGGAAAATAAATGGCAGCCAGTGGAGCTCCTTAAACAGAGGGGTAGACCTCTCTTGATAATGAGCTCCAGTTAGCATCCTGGCTGCTGCCTGCTGAACCAATTGCAGTTTCCGAGCCGTCTTCAAGGGCAGCCCCACGTAGAGCGCATTGCAGTAATCCATTCTAGAGGTGACCAAGGCGTGGACCACCCCGGCCAGGTCAGCCTTCACGAGGTATGGTCGCAGTTGGCGCACAAGTCTCAGTTGCGCAAAAGCCCTCCCGGATACTGGCGACACCTGAGCCTCAAGTGTAAGCGAAGAATCCAAGAGGACACCCAAACTGCGGACCTGTGGCTTCAGGGGGAGTGTAACCCCGTCCAACACAGGTGACCACCCTATACCCCGATCCAGTTTACGATCGACCAGGAGGACCTCTGTCTTATCGGGATTGATCTTCAGCTTGTTCTTCCTCATCCAGATCGACACAGCGGCCAGGCACTCGTCTAGCACCTGAGAAGCCTCCTTGGAATTAGGTGGAAAGGAGTAGTAGAGTTGTGTGTCATCCGCGTAGAGATGGCACCCAACTCCAAAACTCCGGATGACCTCTCCCAGCGGTTTCATGTAGATGTTAAAAAGCATGGGCGACAAAATAGAGCCTTGCGGGACCCCACAGGTCAAAGGCCAGGGGTCGGAGCAGGCGTCTCCCAGCTTCACCATCTGAGTTCGTCCCTCCAGGAAGGACTGGAGCCACGACAAAACCGTGCCCCCAAGGCCCATCCCGGAGAGACGACCCAGAAGGATACCATGATCGATGGTATCGAAAGCCGCTGAGATGTCCAAGAGAACCAGCAGAGTCACACAATTACAAATACAGAGCATTTTTATTTCATTCTTACAGCTATTTAATTTTTTTAATGAAAGTTATATTTTTGCAGAATTTTTAAACTTTGTGTTTTTAAATGCATTTTAACTGTACCCTCAACTTGCTTCTGACACAAAAAAAATAAGCTATTTAAAAAACCCGCACAAGCTACTGATTGGTTTAGAAACTGTTCAGCTAGGATCCATATCCTGAGTGGCTCAGGACTCCATTTGAAGTCATCCCTGGTTGTCCTTTGTAGTGGTGGAAAACTAATAAACTGTCTGTTGTAACTCAGCATGTGCCTTCTGTATCTACTAGTGCTAGTAGGAGGAAACGAGGCTTGGAAGAGGAGGTCGCTCAGCAGCAGCTGAAGCGCATTAGGGAAATGTTCCAAGAATCTAGTGATGAGGGAGACTTTCAGGGGTTTACTCATGAGGAGATGGAGATGGAGGATTACCGTGGTGTAAAGCGAGTAGCACGCAGTTCTGATAGTGATGAGGAATCCATTTCCAAGCGTCTTAAAGACATAGCAGATAGCTACGGGTCTGAAAGTGATTATGAAGAGCTGGACTGGACTAGGGTCCAGGAGGTTCAGGATGTGATTAATGCTCCAACCTCCAGTGGGGAGTTCCAAGGGTTCACAGACTCATGGGTTTCGGATACTGCTTCTCAGGATGCAGCCCGGAGTGCAGATTGGCAACAATGGAGGGAACGCAGTTCACCTGTGGAACTGGATGCACCTGGAAGCGAATCTAGTGATTCTGATGGGATTTAAGGAGTAGCCTTGGGTCCATCATGTTGCAGAGTTCAAAGCGTCGTGTACCCGTGTACCCTGATGTTAACTCTTGCCTTGAGTCCTTGCATCCAGAATCGTGTTTCCGTGATCGTGCTGACTACTTTGCCTGGCTTGGAACCGTGAGTCTTGTCTCCTGCCCTGACCTCTGGACCGTCTTGACTATTCTACAATTCTACCTGTCTCCAACGTGGACTTCGGACCGTTCCTCATACTGCTTTTTGTCTTGTGATTTTTGAACTGACTGTATTCCATTCTAACCACGAACTGTTTGCCTGCTTTACTCCTGCTTTCCTTTTTGCTGCCCAGACTGCCTGGGTCGCTGTTTTGTTTACATTCCTGCAAGCCGCAGGCTCTTTTGTTTACACGCTCTGCTGAGAAGAGCCATTTGACTTGTTAATTTGCCATTAAACACCCTTTGTTAACCCTAAAGCTGTTACTCTGCCTGGGTCTTGACACTGTCACTAAAGCATTTGAAGTGTCAGTCAGTGTATTGATTTGCCCAAGAGAGGGGCATAACTGAGAAGGAATCTGGTGATAATGGTTTGAGATGGTCCCCGTATCTTCAGCTCTGGTGTGGACAATGGGGTTAGGTTTGATAAACAATAGGGCGCATCAAGGTATGGCCAAGTCATTAGGTCTTTCCATAGAGGTCTGATACAGAGACCTGGGAAAGGGGGCATTCCCAGGCTAACCCAGATCATATCAGTTAAATAAACAAAGGAGACCTAAAGGCTCTGATGCAAATTCATTGAGTGTTCCCCTCTCATTTTTCCCAGTTCATTGTGTGACGATTATGATGGCCATGAAAGCCTTCGACAATACATTGATTATGATAATATCATCTGGATGGGGACAAGATGAGGTACCATTCTGGGAAATTTCCAGGGAATTTCATAGAAAGGTTTCTGTAGGGTAATCAAAAATAACCATGTGGTTAGCTATAGTTCCAGTGGGCCACGTCTCATAATTGTGGTGTCTAATTTTAGATAGGACAGGTCCTGTTACTCATTCTTGATCCTAGTACTGTTTCTCAGAGATAACTATAAATCTCTTAAAATGCAACGGATCTCTGGTATCTGCTCAGATTTTATATCAAAAATCTTGGATGCTAAAGTTCCATTATATATAATGACTCAGTAAAATGTTGTCTCTTGTACCAAATGGTAAAATCAAAATTTGCCTTTTGGATTTTTTGAAAAATATATTCAAGTGACGAACAGTTGAATCCTTGGATATGGAGGGTCAACTGTTTTGTCATCACCTCTATAAATGTGAAACTGCTATGCATCATTAATTTAACAAATTGTCTTATTATCTTCTATATAACATTATTTTTTTATTATGCAATCTTATGCAGATCTATGATTGCCACTGAGTTCAGTGGATATTACTTTTGACTAGATATGTTTAAGTTTATACTTTTTGTGATAGTTTTCAGTTCTTGATTAACATTAGAATGTTTTGAAGTGTACTTTGCAGCTAGTTGAACAGAACTTTACATCCTTTGGGGGGCGGGGGGGGGGGGGGGAGCAGTGTTAAACAATTTTCTGATTGTTACCAACTAGAATACTAGATGGATATGTTAAGCAACTGTTTAAGTATTGCCTTCCACCATAACAGAGGCTGATTTTAGCTGCAAAAATGAAAATGAAAATTGCACTTTATGCTGACATTTTAATCAGAAAGACACACTACCTTTTTGGACAGAAATGATTTGTAAACCCACGATTACATCATTTGCAGAGCCTGACATCTGGGGATAATTGGCTAATTTATTACACAATTCTGGGTCATTGGTTTTTCTGTGGAAGGAGGAAATTAGAATGAAACTAGCATCTATTTCTTTCTTCAAATCAATCATTTTAGCTGTCATAAAAAGTATTCTTTTATATTCATTTTCTGGTCCATGAGGAAAATCTCTATTATGCAGATAAAACAACCGCAGGCCTCTAAATTTGGCTCAGGTTGTTTTATTTTTCAGCATAAAATGCAAATTTTATTCCAAAGAATTTGCAAAAATAATTCTAGCCAAAGAAATGTGATTGACAGCTGGCATATTTTGTTGCTTGTTCTTCTCAAATCCAGTGACACCATAATAGCATATATAATTTTGTTTTGTTTTAAAATTGTTCTAAATTAATAGTTCTGCTGGGCCTACCAGTCTTTCTCCAGATCTGTCTTTTCTAACATTGTCCTTGTTAATGTTCATATGCATGCGTGCACATGGTAATGATAGAGAGACAATTAGCCCTAATAATAAATTAGCTTAGATAAAGTTGATTTTATTCCAACAGAAAGGTTACCCAGTCTAATCAAGTAAAGGGCACTTCTCATCCTGAAAATGCAGTACAATCCCATTCACACTTACTTAAAAATAACTTGGAATGAGTTTACTAAGACTTATTTCTAAGTAAATAAGAAATAGTGAGTTAGTTCACATACCCTCCCACCCTTTCTGTTTAGCACAAACAATCCCATAATTAATCCTGTCATTCATCTTTTTCAGCTGCTTTAATAATGTCCTAGATTCTCTCTCCTCTTCCCACCCTTCCCTCTTTTGTCATCAGCTTATTTCAATTTGCTGCAAACTGAGTTCAAACTGCAAAAGTATTTGCACTTAATTAACTTAGCAGGGGAAAAGGTCAAAGAAAGCAGATTTTGGGTCTCTGCAACACTGCTTCTTACAGCGTGGGTCCAAATGGTTTCTGAATGTAGCTGTTTTAGGCATTTAGCAGAATCTATGGTGCAATGTTTACAGTGGACTTTTCAGAAAATATTTCAGCTATACTTCATAAAAAGGAAAATCATCCTGTTCAGCAAGCCTTGGAAATTCTGATTTGTTATCAGAAAATGATTCATTTTTATACCTGTTTTGTACACCTGGGGTCACATAAAAACATCTCCAGCTGAAAGGGGTCCTGAATGGAAAGGTTTCAGTAGCCTGCTCTGCAATAGGCTTGGGGAAAAGCAAATTCTTCCACATATTTCCTGCTTTTCATCTATAAAATGTTGGAGGGATACATTTACTCCATAATTCAGGCAGAAGAAATTTGCATATTTTTCTTAACAAATGTCTTTGACATACATAATAAAGGCTCCATCAAAGGGATAAAGATACCAGTAAAGGACAAAATACACATTATCACCCATTTAGAACAAGGAAACAGTTTAAATCTTCAAACAGTGACTTGTCCCTAAGGTAAGCTTCTTGTATCCCAGGAATTTATGGGCTGTTAAGTCTCAGGAGTATGCTTACTAACAGTCCCAGCTGTGATCTATGGTTGTGAGCTGAAAAGGAGGAGTTCCCACTCCTTAAAGAGAAAGGCAGAGGCTGGAGAAAAGGAGCGTCATTGACAGAGTGTATGTGTTTTGGCTGGGCAAGCACAAGTGATGCAGAGAAAGAAGATCTGTATTGGCAGTCTAGAAGCCAAGCCAAGGTATTACTGGGATTTTTTGTATACAAGTGGACAGTTGGGGTGTGAGTTGTGGAAGAGAAGAACATAACACATTACTGAGTGTTCAGGGACAGGGATGAATTGACATCAGTGGAAGCTACATTAAAAATTGACTTCTTGAAAAATTAAATTTGCCTCTTGTCTATCAGGCTTCAATCTACTTGATTTTATCTACTCCGTTATTACTAATTATATGTGAATGGGATAGCTGGACTCTAATAGAGTTAATATTAAAATTGTGTTAATCCATGAAATATTTCCATTGTCTGCTAGTACATGAATGCTTATAGTTTATAATCCCATTACAATGTATCATGGCAAAAATTTCTATTTGAGCAGAAAAGTTGATGTTGTGGACTATATTTTCCAGAATCCCCAGCCAGTATGACTGATAATCCTTGGATTGTAATCCAAAATGTAACTTTTCCAAGCTCTAGTCACAGTGATATTTGGGGTTTCAGAGGGGAACTAACAATTACTTTGAGTTTCATGAAAGATAAGATGGCTTGATTTAGCTGCGATAAAACACTATCTAGCTATTCCATTCTTTCTCCAGTTACAATTCCTTCTGACACCTCAGTTCATCTCGGGTCTTGGAAAGAAGTTTACTTTGATATATTATTAGTCACACCTTATCGTAATGGTACTTGAAACAGCAATGTGGGATTTGTAGTATGTTCCTCTGATGCATAATTTAATAAATGTGGCAAACTTTTAAAAATGGGCTGACATCAGGAAAATTTCTCTAGGTTGTTTTCTGGTGCCTTGGAGAGGAGCAATGAGTTCAAATTACAGGAAAGGAGATTTCACCTGAACATTAAGAATTTCCTGACCATAAGAGCTGTTCAACCATGGAATGTGCTGCCTGGGAGTGTGGTGGAGCCTCCTTCTTTGGGTGCTTTGAAGCAGAGGCTGGATGACTATCTGCTGAGGGTGCTTTGATTGCACTTTTCCTGCATGGCAGGGGTTTGGACTGGATGGCCATATCTTTTCCAACTCTATGATTCTATGCTACACACAATAGTAAAGGTGCTCCTCACATTCTCTACCCTAATTTTTGTCCTTTAATCAGATACCTTCTTTTTTCTTATGTTGTTCTGAATCCTAGGTATTGACAGTGGTGATATGTTATGCAAAGTGCATATAAACATCTCTATGTAATATATCTCAGTGTATATTATAACTATAGAAGAAAGTGATAGCTTAATGGCAGTGTTACTGTGTTTCCCTCAATCTAGTGTGGATTGCATTCACCTGAGCATGATTGTGTAACCTGGCTTTGCAGGGCACCTGTGAAGACTGCACTGAAAAGCAATTTTTGATTTAGTTATATTAGAGTTTGGTTGAAACTTTGGTTTTTCTGTGCATCTTTCAAGATAAACTGAGTTTTGGAGAAAAGGATGGAATGCATATGAATTTTTATAGTCTAATTTGATTTCCTGATGAGTTCTCTGTATTAGTTTAGTGCAGGGGTCCTCAAACTAAGGCCCAGGGGCTGAATGCGGCCCTCCAAGGTCATTTACCCGGCCCTCGCTTAAGGTCAACCTAAGTCTGTAATGACTTAAGTTGCACACAACAACAACAATCCTATCTCATCAGGCCCACACTTTCCATTTAAATACTAACAAATTTATATTTGTTAAAATTGTTTTTCATTTTAATTATTATATTGTTTTAAAGTGTTTTTTGCACTACAAATAAGATATGTGCAGTGTGCATAGGAATTCATTCAATTTTTTTCCCAAATTATAATCCGGCCCTCCAACAGTTGCAGGGACTGTGACCTGGCCCTCTGTTTAAAAAGTTTGTGGACCCCTGGTTTAGTGCATTGTGTATTTGGTTAGTGAAAAATATTGGTAAGGTTTTGAGGCTTATCTATTCCAGTAATAACAGGTGGACCTGGGTGTAGCATTTGAGGTGAACTCACCAGGCGAAGGAAAGAGCTGAGAGCTACTCATGTATTGATATCATTATATAACACATTTTTTGTTCCTGGGTTATAAAAGTCCTTTCCTAATTGATTCTATCATAAAAACATGGGAAAAAGTTTATTAAACTGCAAAAACTTTGGTTTTGTGGGACATTCTGCAGTACATTTTGCTTTAGTTTTTCAATGAATATCTCATTGAGTCTCAACTAATTCAACATATTTTGTGGCAGCCACAAAAATGGTTCGTGAGAAGGCCTTACTGGTTCATTATTTAAACTATTACATTTATTCATATCATGATCTTATCACCATGTTCAATATATCCCATATGCATGGGGGTATTGGGATAACGATACAAAAGGTTTGCTAAGGTAGATCCTCAGCCCCCCCCCCCCCGAATCAAACTTAGCCCCCGGAATCAAACTCACCCCCCCCCCAATCAAAATCCTGGCTACGGGTCTGTTTCTGGAGCATACCAACTACTTTCAAAGTAGGTATTTCACAATTAAACAGGAATAACACCTCCAAATCTGGAACAGATTTCTTTTTTCCAAATTTTGTTACATAGTGTGATTTTCCCATTTGAGGTGTTCTTTTGACCACTCAGTTGCCAGAATTTGCAGTTACTACGGCTAGATTGTATATTTATGATTATTAAGTACCTACATTAGCTTCCTGTTTCCATAAGAACCCAATGAATGTTTTTAGCACCTTATAATATCTTGAATGTGCAAATACTGAAGTGTTGCCTTTCCCCATACTAACTTGTATTTTTCCTGAAAACTACAGAAAAAGCTCCTTTTTAAGAGAAGGAGATATCTACTTAATGATGGAAGATTTAGGATGACTTTTCCATAAAAACATGAGTACTTATCATTTCTGCACTAGCTTAAGTCATATTTATCCAAGCATCTCAAATAATTTAAAGCCGGTTAATGTGTGGTTTGGTCTACTGTTTGTGTTCCTATTACTTGTTTTATTATGATGCTGGTGTTTTATTATGATGTTGTGTGATCAGCTTCAATTTGGCATGTCTATATATGCCTTCTGTAAACTCTTCTTATATCTGTTGGATGAAGGGTAATTTAAAATACTTGATAAATAAATATATTCCAATAATATAGGTTCAAAAGAAAGGTTGACTTGAACTTAGCTCCATTAAGGGGGGGACTTACTTGGCATAGAACAACTTCCTGGAGATTTTGTTTCCAATTGTTAACAGTACTACTAGATCAGGGATACTTCAACCTTTTCCACTTGTGACTCCTTCCTGCCTAGGTATATATAACTAGCCATCCCCTGCCACACATTGCTGTGGCCCAGTCTGGTGATATGGAAAATAAAGTAATGAGAAAGTGTTGGTTTCTTTATGCTTGTAGGTAAACAGTATTTCTTTTTGTTCTTTTGTCAGTGCTGATGTAAAGATTGTCTGGTTTGGCTAATCTGGAACATGCTAAATATAATTGTCTTTCTTTATAATCTATGCTACTATATCTGTCATATACACATATATGTGTGTGCGTGAATCATATATATCTATCTATATCTATGGCTGGATGGCTCTTTGTCAGGAAGTCTTTGATTATGTTTTCTTGCCCTGATGAAGGGAGTTGGAGTGGATGGCCTTAAAGCAGCATTTCTCAACCTGGGGGTCAGGACCGCTGGGGGAGTTGCAAGGGGGTGTCAGAAGGGTCGCCAAAGACCATCAGAAAACACAGTTTTTTCTGATGGTCATGGGGGTTCTGTGTGCCAAGTGCTCTTTGACTGTTGTTTAACTACAAATCCCAACAACTACAACTCCCAAATGACCAAATCATTTTTTTATTGATGGTCACTCCTTGGGTTAGTAGGTGTCTCGTGGCCCAATTTGGTGGCAATTAGTCCAGTTTTTGAGTTATGATGCCACTCAATACGAACAGAGCATTTATATATAGATAGATGGGTATATAGGTATATAAACCAAACATTTATTGATAAAAGCATATATTATAACACACACACATTAAAATGCATGAAACAAAAATGCAATTTAAAAGTTGTAGTTAAATCTTAGTTAAATCTTACTAGATAGGCCTGCCAAAAGAAATACATCTTCAGTTATGTTTCAAATTCTGACTGCTCATTAAGTTGCTGGAGTGCTTCCAGCAGGTCGTTCCACAGTCGATGAAAAGGTCCTCTGAATGATGGTTGCCAGTCAGGATCTGGCAGGTTGGAGCATATGTCCCCCAGAGGGCCTAAGTGTGCATGTAGCTTTCTGTACAGTCCACTGTAACAATTGAGTGTTACAGATTTGTGTTAAACGGCCACTAGGTGGCATGCAGAAAACGTTTTACTGTTGCCATTTTTTTTTTTGCCACGCCAACATTGAGCTAAGGAGACCTTGTTTGGGGTCAGGACCCATAGTTTAAGAAGCACTGTACTAGAAGACCCTAACATTTGTTGGTCTAGTGTTATGAAATTTATTTATTTATTTAGAAGTTTTATATACCGGTCTTCTCACCTCGAACGAGGGACTCAGGCCGGTTCACAACATGTGTTCATATACAATAATATACAAAAACAACACAGTGCATCATCATTACAGATTAAAATGCAAGTACAGTAGAAACATAGAAATATAGTTTTATATTTAACAATTCAAAGTTCCCACTGAAAAAGCTAAGAGTTCTGTTCTGTCAGTGAAAGCAATCAGCAGTGAAAACAAATCCTTGAGTTTTGGTGTGCTCTGAGGTAACCGTGGCCTTTTAAAAATTCTAAGTATGTGATATTCCCACTGAGCCACTGTGTAAAGACCAGATCTAGCAAAAGCAAAACAAAAACCCAAGTAGATCTCTCAAGCCTGGCATCTGCATAATCCTTAACATATGCACTTGAGTAACTAACATTTAACATGCATAGTGCAATTTGCAACAATTCACAGCCGTATAGAAATGGCACAAATAGATGGATGTGACACCTGTATTAAAGTTTTCCGCACTTGTTTTAGGCCAATCAAGTACAGGTAATGAGCAGTCCTATCACTGGTGGCTTGAAATGCCCATATTTCCATGAATATCATTGAGTTTGCGATTTACAAACCATGGTCCATAATCTGAAGTCCTGTTTTCAAAGAAGAAACAAATATGGTGGGCAAGCCTTTACTAGCTCATTGTAGGCACTGTTATGGTGGCTATTCCTTTTGGGAGAAGAATGTGATTTCTAGGCTCAGTTGCTTATATTTGGTGGGAGGAAAAGGAGATATGTTGTTGCATTAGGAGCTCACTCCAATGTAGGAGTGGGAATTGTGCAACTCTCCAAATGTTGTCAGATTGCAATTCCCAGCAGAGCTGGCCTGTTTTCCCAGTGGTGTGGAGTTGCAGTCCATATTTGGAGAGCCAAAAAATTACCATATCTGCATGGAATGCTGGATTTCACTAGTTGGATTTTTTCTTCTGTTTTCAGAATTTCAGAGTAGATTTTAAATGTTTAAGCTAAGGTTAACAATCATTTTTTTCCCTTTCATATCATATTTTGGCAGCACCAGGAATAAAGTAGTTTGGATTTGCAAAGGGGGTAATGGCGTGAAAGGAGGCTTAACATGCATATGTGGCCTGTCATCATTTTAACCACTGTTGCATATACTTTATCACAATATATATGCACTTATATTTATTTGACTTTACACATTTGTGGCTATTTTTTAAACCTTGAGTGCAATGTGTCAAGACAGATAATCCACATTCATCTAGGCCTTTTTTAAAATAGGAATTTTATGAGATACACAAGAATAAAAATATACACAATGATTTCAGTGGCAAATATCCAATATTACAGTAATAGTACTGCATTGATGGCAAATAATAAATGGTTTACGCTAACAGCTAGTGAAACATTTATTTACAATGAGAAAAGTCCGTTTGGGGGATCTGTGTAGGCGTTGCAGTGAAATTCAACAAAAAAAAATTTGGCCAACCAAAATGGAGAATATGCATCATGCAAGCTTTTGAAGTTCCACTGGCTTCATCAGGCAAAATATGTTTAAGAATTATACAGAACAGAAGCGGTATATTCTTTTATACTTAACATATGTGGGTCCTTTTTGCATTGATAGTCACAGATTACACATCAGATTGAAATAAACCAAAGGTTGTTTATTACACACATACAGATTTTCAATTACAATGATTAAGAACAATAAGACAGACTTGAATTAATATCAGTCCAGATGAAAAATAAAGAACACAATAAAAATAGCCAAGGTGAGTTAGTTGTATCAATGTGGCACCACAGATATCAGAAGAGCTGCAAGCCAAGAACAAGCCACAAGAGTAAAGACACAGATCCACCCAGAGGAAAGGTGTTGTTACCACACATCAAAGGAACCACTGGCCGCATCGGGAAGCTGATGAAGAAACAGAACCTACAAACTACTTACAGACCCACTAAGAAAATCCAACAAATGAGACCTTCAGCAAAGGAGGTCTGCAGGAGTTTACTCTATACCATGCAGCTGTGGACAACTCTACATAGGGACCACCAAATGCAGCATTGCCCAAACATGAATCAAGGAAGATGAAAGGCACTGCAGACTAATTCAACCAGAGAAATCAGCCATAGCAGAGCACCTGATGAACCAACCTGGACACAGCATATTTTTGAGAACACAGAAATTCTGGACTACTCTAACAACTACCATGTTAGACTACACGGAGAAGCCACTGAAATCCACAAGCATATGGACATTTTCAATTGAAAGGAGGAAACCATGAAAACGAAGTAGGTTCTAATCAATTCTAATATAGAAAACTAACAACATACAAACATATTTTACATGTGTGATCATATGTATCATTTTATTTAATAAGGCAGTGAAACTGAAGTAATTATCTTAGTACTACTGACACAATCTAGCATTAATAAAATGTCAGGCAGGTCTAGGCTATGAGATTTGTGGAAGTACTCTGTTAATGGGTTTTGTAAGAGCAGACTTTGTAGAATTTGAAGATTAGATCACTCCACTGCCAGAATAATGATTCTGTGTCTGGTAGTCAAATGGGAGTTCATGTTTTTTAAAACTGTTCGCTCACGTAGCGATATAAATAGCTTTGAATTGTGAAATAACAAGTACCAGGAGACTAGAAAGGAGACACTGAAGAAATGAGTCTGAATAGAGCCCTCAAATCATGCAATGTAACAAATTCTCAGGAGGAAGTTTCACATTTGAATATATTCACAATCCCATGCATGAAGAGATTTTGAACTACCAGAAAACAAAAAACACATGTTTGCTCTGTTAGGCGCAACCAACCCAAAGGAAGCAGCTAGTGCCATTTCTCCTTTCTTATAAAGGGAAATTTGACTTGATGGAAGGAACAAGTGCCAATTTCATAAGGTGAAACAGTAAGATGAAGCACCAAGGCCATAGAGATCATTTCAGGGCATTTTAAACAAATTTGTTTTGATCTCTAGTGTCACAAAAATGGTCCTGTGGGCCGCATGTGAGCCGGTGGCTGCACTTTGCCCATTTAAGAAGATGATGGAACTTAAAAGAGGCTTAAAGTTTGTTCCATACAAAGCAAAAACCAATAATTTTGAAATTTATATGTGAGAAAGAGTGGATGGGTTTTATGTTTTACCAAGGAAAGAATTTAGAACAAAAAGCTTGATTATACAGCTACTAATGAGTGTAGCAAATACCATATCCATCCAGCCCTATCAGATTCCTCAGATGTCTTAGAATAAGTTCTTTTGTGCAGTGCTGTATTTGATACCAGCATGCAAATCAAAAGTGAGATAAATGTTGATGTAGGTGCCTTTTTATCAGAGAGTGGAAAGCCTAGCCAAGAATTCTGGAGTTGCATCTAAACATAGTATTGAGAGAGAGAAGAAAGCTTGTCTTGTTAGAAATATTTGTCCTTTTTCACGTATGAGTTTCTTTATGTGAAAGAAAGAGCCAGAGTGATGTAGTGGGTACAGCTTTGAAATTGACTTAAAAGACCTGAATTTTCATCCCTACTGACCCATGAAATATATGAGGTGATCTTGCGTCAGTCATTGTTGTCTCTTTGGACATTACTCTCCACACTTTGTGCACACTAGACCCCAACTGAATCTCTCATAATCATTTTTCTCATGTTAAAAGTGATATATCTATTTATGTGAGGACTCTCCATGGAAGCAAAAACAAAGTCTTTGTGTGTGTGTGGGGGGGGGGGGAGTAGCTTTACTCACTGTGAAAACCTTTGCAATAACAGATATGTCTATATTTTGGATGGGCTACTTTTCACATAAGGAAAGTAAAGACAGAGTAGAGTGCAGCAAGGTGATCCTCTGTTTAGTGTTCAAGAAAATTGAATGCTTTAACACCCAGAATATGGCTTCTTTTCCACCCTGACCTACTTTGCATACCTTAATGAGGATAACATGCTCTGGTTACATCCTGTATAGACTACTGCAAAACACTTTATGTGAAGTTGCCTTTGAAGACTGTTCAGAAACTTCAAATGGTCCAACGGGCAGCAGCCAAATTGCTCACTAGAGCGGTGTTCAGGGAGCATACAACTCCCGTGTTACACCAGCTCCACTGACTGCCGGTTTGCTACCAAGCACGATTCAAAGTGCTGGCTTAAGCCTATCAAGTCCTAAACAGTTCTGGCCCAGCTGACGGAACGTATCTCTCCCTATGGACTATCTAGGAGCTTAAGATCGTCTGGGGATGCCCTGCTCTTGGTCCTGCCTTTTTTGAAGGCACGATTAGTGGGGATGAGAGACAGGGCCTTCTCAGTGGTGGCCTCTCTTCTGTGGAACCCCCTCTCCAGGGATATTAAAGCAGCCTTCTCCCTCTTGATCTTCCGTAAAAAAGTGAAAACATGGCTATTACAAGCCTTTGAAATCTAGTGCAACAGACAAACAAGGAATTATGTGAAATTGAATATTGGAACAGCTCAGATGATGACTTTGGACAACAAGGCTAATGGTGAAGGTATTGGTTTTTTAAAGGTCTTACTGTATGTACTTTTAAATTCTGTTTCAAATGTGGTTTTAAGTGCACATTGTGAGACATCAAATGCCTGCCTGGTTGTATGCCTCTCCTTATGAACCATCCAGAAACTTAAGATCTTCTGGAGAGGCCCTGTTCTCTGTCCCGCCTTCTTCACATGTTTGGTTGGCGGGGACGAGAGATAGGGCCTTTTCAGTGGTGGCCCCTCAGCTGTGGAACACCTTCCCCAGAGATATGAGATCTGCTCCCACTCTCCTAACATTCCGAAAAAAAGTCAAAACCTGGCTTTGCGAACAGGCTTTCTCAAATGCAATGTAGTAAATAATTACTTGACCTTGGAACGGCTGGACAATGCAATCGGATGAAGATTCTGGAAATTAGATACGGAGGATTTATGTTTTATTGATTTTATTGTTTATGGGATTTTATGGATGTTTATATGCTTTTAACTTTACATTACTATGGCATCGAATTGTGCCAGTTTTGTAAATCGCCCAGAATCGCCCTCAGGCTGAGAAGGGCGGTATAGAAATATAGTAAATAAATAAATAAATAAATAAGCTGCCTTGAATCACTTTCGGGTTCAAGAAAGGCAGGATAGAAATATCAGAAAGAAAGAGAAAGAAAGAGAAAGACAGACAGATATAGGGAGGCGAGCTGTATTCACTTAGGCTCACTGGAGGAGCAACAAGTTATAAATGTAGCCAATATAAATTGCCATCTATGTTGGCAGAATTGGTGTACAGTATTTATTGATGTATGGAGAACTTGGCAGACCTGCCAAGAGGTTTCTCTATGTTGCAATTTATATTTGTTATGCAAACCATGGCACAAAATACATGAAAATACTTGTTTCCTAAAAATGGTGGGGGGGGGGGGGGGATTCACATGTCCTTTAGAAAGGTATAAAAGAAGTAGCAACTGGGGAAGAATCAGGATGCATATTAGGAAACAAAAATTCATACATGATGCCATGTGTGATTCACAGATCACCAAAGTTCAGGGCGAATCAGAAATACAACAATAATGTATTAAGTCATCTTGATTCTGTTGACCTGTTCAAATACGTAAAGGACAATAACACATGATTAAAAACCTTGCACATTTGCAAAGTGGGTTCAGCTTTGTCTTGGCCAAAAATGCTTACATCTTCATTTCAAAAATAAATGTGCAGAACTGGATCTGAATCCAAAATAAGGGAACTAAAGTGCACTGACCTATGTAAGACTGGTCTTAAGATAGGAGATGCAGCAATTTTTCAGGTCTTTTGCCTTTTGAAATGTTTTTTCAAACTATGGTAAAAATGCCTATGTTGTTTAAATACAGTCTGTCTTCAGGAATATGAAAATTTGGCGGTCTTTAAACCAAAGAAAAGGAAGTCTGTTGCTTTGAATAAGCATAAAGCTGGCATGGCTTGGCTCCAAGAAAATAATTCCTACCACTATGAAATGTAGAAAAATGTAATGGACCTACACTGTATTGTTGCTACTGTTTACATGTAAGGGTTACTGGTCATATATTATTCACTGTTTGCTTGATAGAACAGACAAGGCTATAATAATAAATTCCCACCTGAAGGACACAGTATGAAATATTTGCCACCACTAAACCTGGGAACATACGTTTCTCATTCTTTGCAATGAGGTCGGTGTACTTAATGGGGGTCACTTCTGAGTAACCATATCTACAGGCTAGGGGTTCTCAAACTTTTTCAGTCATGGAGTACTAAATTTCACATTACAGATACATACTGTATTTGATAAATAAAATGACAATAATATTGATTATGCTGTGGATACAAAATTCTGACTTCTGCTATGACCCAAAAAGGGAATGATGATGATGTAAGTTGGAGCTGCAGCATTATCATAACTCAGTAAGAGGATGACAGCCATGATTTGTTTGGAAATGAACGGTCATATCTTAAGCTGCAAGCAACCAGGAGCAAATTTCAATTATGTGCAAACATGTCTAATACAAATACACATCTGTAATATCGATAGTGAGGAAAAAACCTGGCGGAAATTGTAACAAAAAAATTGGTGGAAGGAAACAACTTAATAAACCTATTAGCTCAGCCCTTTTCTCTTGTATATCAAGGCTTCTGCCTTTCTCTCTCTTATATTAAGGCTGCTGCCAATTTTAAAATGGGTTGGAGATTTATTTTATTTATTTATTTTATTTGCTGCATTTGTTGACCGCCGTTCTCAGCCCTAGGGCGACTCGCGGCTGTGTACAACATATAAAAACAATTTACAATAAAGCAATATCACTAATACACAATAATATAATTACACTAAATGATCCGCTCCGTCTTATCGTAGAATCATAACCAATCTCGTAAACCATATTCCGTTCCAGTTGTTGTTACCAGTTAATGTAGCACTCAGTTAAATGCCTTCTCAAATAGTCATGTCTTTAGGCTCTTACGGAAAGACATAAGGGAGGGCGCTTGTCTGATGTCAACAGGGAGGGTGTTCCACAGCCGGGGGGCCACCACCGAGAAGGCCCTCTCTCTCGTCCCCGCCAGACGTGCCTGTGAAGCAGGCGGGATCGAGAGAAGGGCCTCCCCAGACGATCTCAAGGCCCTCGTGGGCTCATAGGCCGAGATGCGGTCCGCAAGGTATTTTTTATTACATATATTTATTACATATATTTGGCTGCAATTTTTAGTTTTGCCCTGCAGATCTATGCTAAAAAACTATAAGGTGGAAAAACAATCACAGCTTATTTTTAAAGGTAAAATGATGAATAAAACCTGAATGAATAATACCCCTCCCCCTTGACCCTGTCTTTTTTTTATGTGCAATGTAAAATCTTTGAAAAACATTAAATAATAATAATAAAAAACCTTTGATATTTTGACAGTAGAGGAAAACATTACCTTTAAGGAGCGGCTTAAAAAGCTGGGTATGTACACTCTGGGGGAGAGAAAGTTAAAATGCTTGATATGATAAACATCTTTAAATATTTGAAAGGATGTTATCTAGAAGAAGGAGTAAGAGTACATTCTCCTGCTTCAAAGACTAGGATATGGAGCAATGATTTCACACTCTAGGAAAAGACATTCTACCTAAACATTAGGAAAAGTTGTTCAACAGTGGAATATGCTACCTCAGAGCGTGGTGGAGTCTCCTTCTCTGGTGGCTTTTAAACAGACGCTGGATCTGTGAGAAATGTTCTTGCATGGCAGGTGGTTGAACTGGATTTATTTATTTATTATGTTTATTTTTATCCTGCTTTATCTCTCCATATGGAGTCTCAAAGTGACCAGGAGGACCACCAAACTGCAGACCTGTGTGTTCAGGGGGAATGTGACTCCATCCAGCACAAGCTGGACCCCTATCCCCTAAGCTGCTTTATGCCTGACCAGGAGTACCTCTGTCTTGTCTGGATTAAGTTTTAATTTGTTTGCTCTTATCCAGTCCATTACTGATGACAGACACTGGTTTAGGGTCAGGACAGCCCTTGTGGATCATCCTTGTGGTCACTTCCAACTCTGTTTCTGTTAATAATTAGACTCCTGAAGATCGGAAATATAAACATACTCAGGTGTTGTACATAATAATGATATATGTACAAATACAAATCTTGTCAATTTCATTGCAGGCTTGACTGCACACGCAAAGGATAATCTTTAGGGACAAAATTTAGAAATACAAGTACAACCAGGAATGGATGTGAGTAGGTTTTGCTGATATAAAAGTAGGTCTTACATGAAAATCTGGATCTCAGTGCCAAATAGAGTGGTGCTGAAATTTCCTGGCAAGTTAATGCTTGCATGGATTCTTTTAGCACTGAAGAAAACTGTATCAATAACCAAAAACATTCAAACCAGTTTTATTAAATACAGCCAGATAAATTAATGTGTCAAAACTTGGGTGAAATATTTCCCCTTTAGGAAGAGTATGTACATATCTTTCCCTTATCAGTTATATGCAAATAACTGGAAATAGCACTTAAGTACTTTTGAAACAGAATAAACATTTCTTGCACTACTTCTAAAGAGGCAAAAATAGTTTTCACTCAACCAACTGAACAAAGAAATGGAAAGACTTGGGTGCCAATCCATTTTCTATAAACACATTCACTTTCTCTAGTTCAGGAAAAGAAAATGATATTTACCTGGAGTCTTTGTGTGGTTTCTTGAAAATAATAATAATAATAAAACCTAATCATAGGTTTTTATTTTGCTTTAGCCTTTATTTGATGTATGAGAGTAAATAAGAATTTACCTTTGATTTTGATTTGTCTTTCACAGACAATGGAGTAAATGCTATTAGTAACTTAATTTTATCTTCCAATATACATATATATATTTGTTACAAGAATTGCCTCTTTAAATATGTTTAAGGGGAGAGGACAATAATAAACAAATACACATGCACTAGTACATTTTTAATGGTACAATTATTCTAAATTATGTCCTGAAATTATAAATTTGCTGTGTTACTGTTAGCTGTACTATAAACCTGGGGTTCTTCAACCTGAGATTTTTTTTTACATGAACCCAGCTAAATAGATGTATAAAAATCAGACATTTACTGGTAACAAGTTGGCATTTGAAAAGTTTGTTAAACAGGCTGGTTTTCTTTTTTTATGAAGTACAGCTGAAGCATCACCTACAGAGTCCGTTGTAATTACTGCACAACAGATTTATATTAAACAGCCACTAGGTGATGTTAGGAAAACCTTTGCTGTTGTCAAATATTTGGGACCCCAACATTGAGCATTGTGGTCATCTTGTATAAAACTAGAAATTTTAGTCAAAAATCAACACAAAAAGCCCAGGTCAATGGGAGTACTGTAGCTTAACTCTTATATAAAAAAAGTTACCACTCCTATGGTAAGTGGTGAAAATCAAGAGCTTAGTCTACCCTGGGAGAACTTAAAAGAAGCACTGAATCTCTCAATTTTCTCTTTCATGGTGCTGCTTCTGGATGAGGAAATGGCAGTGGCTGCCAGGGTCGGCCACCCCGTGGAGGCAGCATTAGTGCTTTCTCCTCTCTATAAAATACCCTTGACTTATCCATGGGTTATATCAAAATCCATAGTCATGGTCCTAAAACCTGCCTTTGATTTATACATGAGATCAACTTACATATATATAGTACTTGTCCAAGATAGCCCAGAGGTCCATTTTCATTGGGGTTGCCATAATTCACTGAATACTGTTAAGTTCTTCTACAGTTGGTTTAAATTAGGCTTGCACAGAAAATGGCCAAGACAGTTTTTATAAGAGAAGACTACATAATTTGGATTCTTGATGAAAGGAAGGGTTATTTGCAAAGTATTTTGTCTGTGGCTGATTTGTTTTGGACAGTACAACGGGCGAAATTCCATGTGTATTTGACTTACGTAAACTTGGTAATATTTGCACTGTACATTTTTTGTCACTTTATTTATTTCTAAGTCTATTTACCAATCTTCTGGTTGTCTTTTTCCTTCCCCATGGTGAGGATAAATGTTCTTGAATGAAAGGTTGCTATTGGCTTCATCTAATAAGACTGAAGAGCACTGTGAAAAGGGATAATTACTATTGGTGTTGATGGTGAAGTGGGTTTTTTTTAATAGGAGAGAACTTCTTCCTGCAAGGAAAAAACCAATTGCGATAAAGCTTCTGCTTTCCTCTCCATAGAATATGAAGATATTCCTTAGTGGCTGTGTAGATAGAAGAGTGTCTTGGTTCATACATTATTCTGTTTCAAGGAAAGAAATCAAGGTCATTATGAAGAGGGTACAACCTGTTTGAGTAAGTTTACCAAGGGATTGTACTCTGGAATTTTGTTTTATCGTGCAAACTGGATCACAATATATTTAGAATAAAGGCAAAGAAGGTGTAGCCCTAGCGATCAGTGTTGTGGCAAATATGCCAGAAGTCAAACTTGTGTTTCTATTGACAAGAACAGGCACACTACGACACTACGAAACCAGTTTTCACTTGCATTGAATGGTTTTCCCTCTAGTTTACTAAGAAAACCCTATGATAGATTCACTTTAGGATTGCCATAGGTCAGAAATAATTTGGTCATAAAACAGCAAAAACAATAACAACTGCTGAGAGAACAATGGAAGTAGTATAGCATGGAGATCCAGAAGGGAGCCAGGACTGTAGGTTGACCTGTTCTTGTCAAGAAATTCCATGGATTCCATCTATTGTGCCATTTGTTACACCTGAAGGGCCGAGATTAGCCACCCATGTAGACAAGAAGTTTTCTTTTCTGTTGTCTGTACGATATCGTGTTACAGCCCAGATTGTTTTTCAGTTTGAGATTGTAGGCCTTGAGTTTCCATATCTAATCTAGCCAAACCAAATAAGACATTGTTTTCTCCTGTAAATAGCCTTGACCCATTCCAGCAGTATAGCCTACACAGAGATCATAATTTACGAGCTAGAAGGCTATAAATATTGCCAGTATGAGTTCTCCTTTCAGTGAAGTGCCTCTCTTCAGGGTTAGGTGACAAATGACAGCAAAATCTGCTTTTGCTGTTTCATCACACTAGAGAAAAAATCAACTTAAAATCTGGTTTCTGCCTCCTGCAGAATTTTGGAGTTTGTAGTTTAGTGAGGTTGTTAAAGGCTCCTCCCTAAATTACAAATCCCAGAATTCTGCATGAGGCAGAAATCAGATATTAAGTGGATTTTTTTCTCCAGTGTGATGAATCATAAGGCGGGTGAAGAATCCATGGGAGGCATCAAACTCTTTTCATTTGAGCACTAGACATACCCACATTCGTTCGAATGATAATAAGTCTCAAGATAATTCTACTGATGTTGAGGATGTTAAGTACTGTTTCAGAATTGTTTTTAATATTATCCACATACGGAATGCTGTATGGAAGTGCACATGGTATTCCCAAAAGGAATGTCTGTTGCTAAATCATATTGTTCTCTCTTTGAAAAGCAATGAGCAAATAGGCCAGAATTCTGAATTTTTAATAATGTTAATAAATATATTTGCCATACACAGTTCCTTTACACACATCATTTTAAGACTATTTATAACTACCACCTGATGTCCAGTGTTAGTCATAAAATATATTGCCATTACTCAAGATCTTCCATTTTAATATAGCCGTGTTAGCCATAATTAGCAAGCGAAAGTAATGAATGTCAGGACGAGTAATTGCCATCGAATCACGTGAATTTCATTCCCTCGCCTCTTAAAACAGAAATGCACTTAATCAGGAAATTAGATTTTATTGTTGTTATTATTGTTATTGTTGTTTTTAAATGTTTAAACTAAGGAATCCCTCAAAGATTTGAGACTAAGCAATTGATTTTAGAGCAGATATTTATGATTTTCAATCCATGTCTTCATATTGATGAAATCTCACAATAACGTAACTCTACCACTCAGCATTTGATCAAACAGAAAAACTATAAATTTATGCAAGCTTATTAATAATGATGGATGTTTTATTATCTTTTTTTGTTAAGGTATTGAAGCTTTAAGAAGACAGGGAAGAATTAATTATAACCTTTTCACACGGCCCCACATGTTGTGCTGCCAATTGCTGGCGAAAGGGAAGGTGTGTGGGGCAGCTTGTGATGCCCTGGACACCTTCCCTCCTCCCCTCATCACACAGAGGGGTAAGAAAGGGTGCTTTGGCTCCCTTTCCCTCCCCATATCAGATGGCAGAAGGAGTGGTAATGCACAGCAACACACATTGCCCCACCACCCTTTCTGCCATGACATGGAGATATGGGGAAAGAAACCCCCAACACTTTCCTCCCAGTGTTAATGTATGAAAAGGTGTTATTGTGTATAAAAGATTTTGCAACAGCTGCAGTAACGTATTTTTATGAAAGGAAAAGTTACACAAGGAAAAGCAATGCAGTGGCAGTAATTGTTGCAGCCATTCAAAATGAAGTACCCAACTTGGAAAGAGATAGTCCTAGTAGACGACACAGCAAGCAGAATTTGAATTGATGTGAACTAATTAAGTAGAGCAAAAAGTGGAGAATATGACAAACCCTGGACTTGGGTTCACTTGAGGCTACCTTCCTCCCAGGAGTGTAATGAATAGCAAAGATAAATTGTGTGTGTGGCTTTGGCCCTTACTTTGCCTCTCTCCTTCATTCCTTTCCTCTCTGGCAGAAGCAGCTTTGGCCTTGGAAAAAAGCTAAGTGTTAAATTTAGATATGTGCAGTTGGACTGGCTGTCCTCATCCTAGTGAGGAAGGGACTCCCCACAGTAGTCTTTTCAGTCCCCTCAAAAAAACTTAAAAGCAGTCAATGTGGACTGGAATAAGTCCCATTGATGCCACACACAATGCACACATTATGGCAAGATTTACATAGCCAGCCACAGATTTCCCCCACACATTGTTGAACTTACTTTGCTGTTAAGGGGTAGTCCCCATTTCTAATCCTTCACGTTATGTTTGGCTTTCGATGCATGCAGATAAACATATTTTATGTTAAGCAGAAATGCAACAATATTTATTTATTTATTTAAAACACTTCCTCTCAACCATTTCCAACCACTGCTAACTCCACCCCCTCCAGCTACATGGGGAAGCCATCCTATTTTGAGGTGTGGACACTTCTAAATGTCTAGATGTCTAAATCTTCAGGGAAAAGGGCAGATTTTTTAAAAAACAGATTAAAGTCCAAAGAAACACTCCAGAAGCAAATCATCATGGGTGTCATGTGTCTGAATTATATCTCCTATGAGCTGAGTGCATTTTTTTCCATCCATGTAGAAAATCTTTGTAAATATTTCACAGAAGGGTGGGAGCATTTTGCTAAACAGTGTGGCCTGTAATCTAGGGAGAAGAAGGATGAAGCTCTTTTATCGACGGAAAGCAAAATCCTGGATCGATCCCAGTAATTACTAGCCAACCCAATGTGATGTGCAAAGCAAAGAGTAACCAAGAATAACCAAGTACCCATTGCATCTTTCAAATGTATAAACTTACTGATAGTGTTGGTAGCTTTAGTCATCTGGTCTTTATCCTAATTTGAAACATTTAAGTAAATATCTAAAATTTGAACAGAAATGTCATTAACGGGAAAGGTCTATCTTATCTTCCAACAACACATCAGCACTTGGAAGGAGAACAATCATCGTTAAGTAAATTGCAAACCTCAGACCTGTGTGCTCTGAAGCCCTCCATTGAAATAATGTGCTGTGCACTTAATTCATGAATATTCCTTTTTAGTCCATTCAGATTACTCATATAGGTAAATGTTTGCATTGACTGGAAAAGTTATGGCAGGACATAAATTTTATTTTCCTTTCAGACCAAAGTTATAAGATAGCTATAGAAAAAGACTGTAATGCAGCTGAAGTAAGAAGTTAACACCAGGCTGGTTTGGGCAGAAAAGACTGCTTTGGGACTAAGGCTGAATTGGTTTTGTTCATGGAATCTGGAAGGCTATTTAAGAATGCAAGACCCAAGGACTCAAAATTTGAATGTGTGGAAGCTAGACAGATGTCACTGGATACTTATATGTAGGGCTTGGTGGATAAACTGTCCATCTGTCCCCCTTGGGGTTAAAACTCCAAGGACTTAAAAATGAGGACATTCTCCCCCATAAAAATTATCCCACTGTAAATTTTTCTTTCAGTCACCTAATTCCTGTCATTGTCGCCTTTGTAAAATTCTGTTGTTTAGAAATTAGTATCCACAGGAGTTTGGTATCTATGGATCTTATTACACAGAGGATGATCTCTGTTTCTTCGCACTTTAAATATGAAATCCCATGTATCCCATCAAACAATCCCATCTGTGGAGGTCGAGATAGGATGGGATATAAATGTCCAAAATAAATAAATAAATAAATAAATAAATAAATAGTTCATTTTCTGACATTTCAGTGTAGGCAGTCTTTTCATGCCCCTCAATGCACCTTATGCAGTCATCATTACCCTTTGGACACAGACAAGGTCTTGTAAAAAATTGGTTACTTCTTTTAAAAAAATTATTTCTGTAACTGCACAATTTCAAGCCTTTGAAATTCTGTAATTTGCACAATATTTTTTTAAAAATATCAAGCCTCCCATTCTGTCATCCACAGAGTGCTCATGTCACAGGGTTTTTTTTAAAAATTGTCAATTGTGGAATTTCAAAGGTTTGACATTGCACAGTTTCAGTAACATTTTTTTTAAAAAAGGAGGATAGATGTATGTTGAAGAAAGAAGCACATGGTTTTACTAGAAATGGGGAAAGGCAGAAGGGAGAGGTGCATTCTGTGTGATGGGGGTGAGTAAATTCAGCACCTTCTTTCAAAACAGATTGACACAGATGGGAAGAATGCATTACCACCCGCTTTCCACCTCTAGTGTGATGAGGTCCTATCCAAAGATGTTCAAGCCCCATTATACGCAATGGTGTAGTTAAAGTGATGTGTCTTATATAAAATTATAAAATCAAATTTTACTTCAAAAGAATTTGGGAGAGGGAAATATATGAAAGCCATGGATGATGTAATCCATTATTGCAGAGATCTGACTACACTTTAGCCTTCCAAAGAAGGTGCGGAGACAAAATTACCAAGGCAATACAGACACAAAACATCAGTTCTGGGTGTGATTCTTTTTAGTGACTCCCTCTCTGCAATGATAGAAAAAGGCGGATTGGTTTAGTCCTTAGGATATTTTACTTGTCAAACGTAACTCTAGGTTATAAGTATATTAAGCAGCAATGGTTCTAATACGATTCCTTTTGGAGAATCGTGTTGGAGATTTTAGAGACATGAGCTGTCACATTACTCCTTAGATTAATAATAGAGAGAGCAAAGTCAAAGGAAGCAAAACACAGATGTATGGTTCGATTTGATTTCAAATGCATTTATTCTGAAACATAAGGACAAAAGAGACAGTGATTCCATGATGACATAATTATGTGAAGATATTGTTAAGTACTCAAAAAGCACAAGGTCCTAACAATAGTAGATATCTCTTGAAATCACACCTATAAACATTCCTGTTGTCTTGGAATTCTCAGGAATCATGCCTATTACATCCTGAATACTGACAGACCTTGCATTGTGTGATATACATCTGACACGTAGCTATATCTCCATACCTACATCCCCTGGTGGTACCCCCTGCCCCCTAAACCATCATTCAGGTGAAGCAGACCTTCCAGTTGTGATCATTTCTGTTCTGTGTTCGTACTTTTTATCCATAACTCTTATGAGCACAATTGTTCCTTCAAATGCTTTAGAATGAATGGAAATATGGTAGCCTTTTATTTGCTGTAGGCCAGATCAATGCCAAGGGGTGGTACAACTAGTTCAATCAGCTTTGCACTATTATTTAGTACACAATATACTAAAAAGGTAAAGGAAAAAGTTAGAAGGATTTCTATTCTGGTTTATATGACAGCTGTTCATTGTAAATGATAAATTGTGACCTTAATCATATTTTAGAACTTTATCCAAAATTCAATAGCTGAAATGAAAATGAACACTGTTTAAAAGGCCTCAGAAAATATAAAAAATCGAATCCATCAGTCACTGCCATGGGTTTTTTCCCCACTTGGTGAATGAAGCTCACATAATGAAATATTTGTGGCATAGTTCTGAGTTGCCATGTTAGGAACTCTTATTTCAGTTTTTACTTTTTGATAATTTTTGCCACTCTGTGGTTGCTGGCCTCTTCCAGTAGCTACCCCTGCAATGCAGAAGAATTTTTGCTGTTAACTGACATGCTAAGGCAGGAGCTGAAAAACAAGCAATGTTCTCTATGGCACAAGTGTGCACATCTATATGTCTTAAGTAGGTTATATTATAGATGTATTTGAAGTGTAATGTTTGATTTTTTTGAACAGGAAATATCCAGCTTTGAGGGTAGGATGAGTAGCTTCCAAACCACTAAATCTCTTAAATCTCTAGTAAACCAGGCCAATACGTAGGTCTTTTAGGTACTACAGCAGCAATCATGTAATTACAACAAAGCCATACTGTGTGTGTGAATATAAGATTTCTCTTTTACTTACATGCTGAACTAGCACCAAAAGTAGTCTTTAAGGCTAGAGGGAATAGATTCAAGGGAGGAGGAAGTTTCTTTTAGAACAACATGGATTTTCTGAATTTTCCTGTCCATGTATCTCTCAGGTGGGATGGAGAAGACTCAGGAAGTACTGGAACTTCTGATAGGGGTCCAGATGCTGTAACATCTAAGACTCCCTGAATTCCTGGCATATAAGCCTTTCCAATATTTAGGTTACAGAGTCCAAGAAGATGGAGGAACTAAAATTCAGAAGATAAGAGTCCTAGAACATGCTTGGTGCATGCCTATGGTAGCACTGGGGAGATTTCAAAGTTAGGATTTTAAATTAGGTTGCACATTTGATTTTGCATGCCCATGACAATTACAGGGTGTGATCTTTAGTTATTTTTTAAAAAAATAGGAGCAAATAATAGGACAATTAAAGACATTAAGCATGAGTGTACTAGTTATATGTATTTCACTAAAACCTAGATTACTTAAGATGTTCACCTATTTTTGACATTTATTTTCTGTGCAAGAGATGAAGGCTATTTAAACCCCAACATAAAGAGTCAACATGTCTCATTGTCATTTTGCTGAAAAAATGCAACACAGTGGGATATTATGATCTATACTGTGTACATGGGATATAAATATGGCAAATTTCATTTTCAAGCACATATGAGAGTAAAATTGTGTGTAGACTTGTAGCATGTGTCCGTCTCCTGAAGATCTAAGGGTAGCTGCTGTTAGCTTTTGCAAGGTCTTTCCGTACTTTGTTTATTCATGTAAATTAACACTTGTGGCCACATAAATGCCTGGCATCTTCCTTGAAATGTTCTAGAAAGCTGATTTACATAACGGAGGATTGGTGTTTCTTTTCCCTTGGGTCTTCTGACCAAGAACAGGCAATTGTATAGACCAGAGGTTCTCAACCTGTGGATCCCCAGATGTTTTGGCCTTCAACTCCCAAAAATCCTAATATCTCAGCTGGTAAACTGGCTGGGGTTTCTGAGAGTTGTAGGACAAAACACCTGGGGACCCACAGGTCGAGAACCACTGGTATAGATAAACTGTGGAGTCTGTTCTGTCTATTTCCGATGCTATGAATCTTGGTTATTGGCTGCTCTACTTTTCAGACATGGATCCAGCCGAAGCTTCAGTCTCTTCCTTCAAGTCTTTAAATATGTCAGGAACAGGAATTGAATTGCCACAACTATCATGCTAAAACAATCAGGAACATGTGGGGCCAACAATGTGCGGCGAAATCCAAGATTAGCAGAACAGTTTCTTGATGACTAATGCATTTTTTCAAAGCCCTTTTGGCTCCTCGTTCTACATCACAGTAACAGATCATGCAGTGCAGAAAACCTTTGCCAGATGGATTGCTCAAACTTTGGAAGGAACTTTCATCTACACACATAGTTTATCATAGCAAGGAATATTCACAGGAAAGCTGCCTGGAATGATGTCTGGAATCTTTTTCTGGGAGAAAATTATGAAGAACATGGAATTCTCTAGAGCACAAGCCTCAAACTCATTAGGTGGCAAATGCTATAACATACCAAATAAAGTTAGTGGTGGAGACAGAGCCAATAAGAACAAACATAAGCTTCTTTTATATTCTCATGACTGAGATGCATTGACCTATGCAGACGTTGGTCTTCATAAGATTCACTAATGCATTTTCCTCTATGAAGCAGAATCATGGCCTTTCTGTCCCAGATCTGTAAGTAATCTGACAGTGCTCAAATTATGACTCAACAATTATAGGCACTTGAAGTTACCTTGCATAAGCAAGAATCCTCTCATATGTCTTACTAATTGTAAAACTCCCCACTTCTTCAGTTGAAGAAAAATGGTATCAAGCATCATTTTAAGTGTAAATGAATTTCTCCAGACTCTTAATAGATTAGGCAAATGCTAGAAAGAAACTTACTAAAAATATGAAAGGGAAATTTAACAGAGAGAATGCTAATATAACTCCAAAGATGGCTTGGGTGCATCAATAAAGCACATTAAGAAAGGTAAAACATGTATGGCTAGAGGCCCTTGTTTTGGATTCTAAGGGGAAAGGAAAAGAAGAACATGCTGAATGAAAATAAACAGAAATTCTTCAATTTACCAGGCTTTAAGTTTTCAGGTGATTATTACGTATGTCTCCATTGATGGTTTGGAATTAAAATTGTTTCAGTATTGCCCTAAATGCTGCAATTATTTTCAACTAAAGTAGTGCCATTCAGTCAGATTTATGTATGTTGGGTCCCTAATTCAATAATTCATCAATCAGTTGAAACTAACCAAGATGATTCTAACACTTGTATTTTAAATCACATGCAACACGCAACTTAAAATTCATGGATGTCACTTCATAGCAGTGCAAAGATAATTCATATAAACAGTGTTTCATGTTTCAGGAGCCCCCGGTGGCACAGTGGGTTAAATCCCTGTGCCGGCAGGTCTGAAGACCGACAGGTCGCAGGTTCCAATCCGGGGAAAGTGTGGATGAGCTTCCTCTATCAGCTCCAGCTCCTCATGCGGGGACATGAGAGAAACCTCCCACAAGGATGATAAAACATCAAAACATCTGGGCGTCCTCTGGGCAACGTCCTTGCAAACGGCCAATTCTCTCACACCAGAAGCGACTTGCAGTTTCTCAAGTCACTCCTGATACAACAAAAAATTTGTTTCTGTCATATCACCTTCTTAACTGAGTTTATATTATGTGAATTATCTATGAAGCTTTAAATCCCGGCATGGTCTACTGAAAGATATTAAACACATTTACCTTTCATTTTAGTAGGTGCATTGGTTCACTATACCAGAGATTTCATCTGTTGGGAGGATCCTGTTAGTGACATATGTGTACATAAGTATGGCTTACATGTGTGTGTGTGTCTCTTTGGAATGGAGCTATTTGCTAGTCTGTCCTAAACAACCTCTGCCACCCTGCAGCTGTTGTCAAGCCTTGATAGGGGACAGTGGTACATGCTGTTCCTTATTACTTGCGGCAGGGGAAGAGAATGGGGAAGAGAATGGGGAAGAACACTGAGACACAAAGACGCTGCTGCTGTAGACTCTGAAGGGAAGAAAAAAGAAGGGCACATGGTACCAGTGAGCAAAACTTCATTTTTCCCCTTCTGGGCTCAGACCAGTAGCTTCTTCATTATTTGAATCATCTTTCTCCCTTGCTGAAGAGAATAGAATGCCTTGCTAGGATTTCACACTGCTGAGTTTAGGACAGAGCATTCTGATCTGCCTTCTTGATGTAGAGTATTTGCTTCTGTGTGATTGAATGTTTTCACACATATAATTCTAGTTTTAAAATATTTAACTGGAAGCAATACATCATAGCTAACCATCAGAGATTCTTTGGGAATTTGATTAATATGTTCTAGGAATATCTGGGTCCTCTGGTGCAACTTCATGGATTTTTTTTTTTGTCGTGTCAGGAGCAAGTTGCTTCTGGTGTGAGAGAATTGGCTGTCTGCAAGGACGTTGCCCAGGGGACACCTGGATGATTTGATGTTTTTATCATCCTTGTGAGAGGCTTCTCTCATGTCCCCGCATGAGGAGCTGGAGCTGATAGAGGGAGCTCATCTGCCTCTCCCCGGATTCAAACCTGCGACCTGTCAGTCTTCAGTCCTGCCAGCACATGGGTTTAACCCTCTGCGCCACCAGGCACTCCACTTCATGGTTGACCTCTGCCAAAATTTGACCATCATCATTAGCATAGGCTATCACTTGTTGCCGAATATGATTGCCTTCCAAGTATAGGGTCTTGGTGGTGGGTCCATATTCTTGATTCACATGTTGTTTCACAGTGAGGACATCAATTTCCAGGTGGAAAGCAGTGCCAGCAAGGGTTGGCATGACAAGCCTTCCTCTTGACACATTTCTCCCTTTCATTCTCCATTCGTGCCTCTTTGAATTTCACAGCACTGTTGGTAACAGCTGACCTCCAGTTAGAACGCTTGATGACCAGGGCTTCCCAGTTTATAAAGTTGGCTTTAAGCCCATCTTTAAATCTCTTTTACTGTTCACCAACATTCTGTTTTGCATTCTTGAGTTGTGAATATAGTAACTGCTTTGGGAGAGTTACTGCGATTCACTGTGTCGAATGCCTCTGCAAAGTCAATGAATGCCATCTACCGAGGTTGATTTTGTTCCCTACATTTTTCTTGGAGTTGTTGTGCAGTGAAGATCATATTCACTGTTCTTCCTGAGGTGCAGAAACTGTTCTGGGATTCTGCCAGAATTTGACTGTAGAGTCATGATGGAGGGCTTTTAGATCCCATGAGAAATATTCTCTCAGGTAAAAAAGTGGTTTTTTAATTCACTGTTTTTTCACTTTTACAGGTGACCTATGCTCCTGACTCCCACGGTAGTAGAAGGTCTACGGCATGTGCTATCCCATTGTCTTGGCTTAGATGAAAGAGGGTGGGATGGGAAAAATGATACCAGTTGTACTTTGTGCAGAATGTGGCTCAATCATTTTAATTGATTTTCCTTTTCTTTTTCCCTTTTCTTTCTTTCTTTATCATGGGCAGGTGAAAATCAATTTCTAAAAACAGTAAGACTATGTAGTCTATCCATTTCAAACTAATAGCACTAGTTCTGTGTGATGACAATAATAAGAACTAATCATTTTCTGGAAGTATTCAGGTTATACATAGTATCTCAAAGGAATGTCATGCAAAACAATAATGTTCTATATATGTGTGGTTTTAAACCACTTCCTCTTTAAAAGTAAAGCGGATGATGTTACTGCTTTCAGTTCTGTGCCATTGTTGTTCCTCCCCCTTTCCCAGGTTTAAAAGTGTTTTATGCATTGGTTGCATGGCAGTTGGTGTAAAACATAATATCCATATCAGTAATATCACACATGTATATTTAATAGTGGGTGTTTGAGCTATTGCACTTTATTCTATATTTGGATTTGGGATTTGACGTCTTGTTATTTATCTCTGGAAGACTTTAATTATTTTTTAGATTTTGGTCATTTTTGTGGACTCAGTCTTTTTTTCCTGGTCTAATTGAGATTTCAGAGTTTGGAAAAATCTATTGCAACTCCAAACTGGCTATAGGACTCTAGGATTTATCATTATTAGGAGATGCCTGCAACCTTCTGCCCTGGACTGCAGTCTTATAAATAGTGTTTAACCAAGCAAGTTGTGAAGCCAATTTCAGAACTGCAGCTGTATTATATTCTGACAATGAACCCAGTTATTTGGCTGCCAGTCCTTCATAGCCAAAAAGGCACCATCCTTGAGAAGGTGGTATCAAGATTCTTGGGGGAATCCCAAGTTTTGCAGAAATGTACCTCTGGGTTGGTGAAGATGATGGTGGCAGCCAGAATTCCTCAGGGATACAATGCATAACACAGTTACCCATTATGACTGGTTCATGTTTCTGATCCCTATGTATTCACATATTTAGGAAAAATTTTGAGACCAATAAAGGCCACAATCTCCATTTACCAGACATTTGCTGTAAGCAATAGGGATCTGGGTTGTATGGTCATGTTCCAGAAGCATTCTCTTCAGATGTTCCACCTGCATCTATGGCAAGCATCCTCACACAAGCTCTGAGGATGACTGCCATAGATGCAGGTGAAGCATCAGGAGAGAATGCTTCTGGAACATGGCCATATAGCCCGGAAAACTCACAACCACAAAGTGATTCTGGCCATGAAAGCCTTCGACAATACACTCAACAGGGACCCCTTCTCTTGAAGAGGGGGCAGCTGACTGACTTTCTTACCTCAATTCCATAAGCAATCTCTGTAGCAAGGGAGGATTGTGACAGGGATTATGACAGGGATCTTGCTTCTGATTGTTTCACCAGAAATAACTTGTGGGAGGGAGGTGGAGATGCTAGTTTGTGGCATCCTGATGGATGGAAAAACAACCCTGTAAGTGGGATGTGGTGGGCCTGAGAGACAGCACTTAGCTATGTTATGAGGTAGTTATGGAACTTGAAATGTGATATAGAATAATAACAAAAAGAAAAGGAAGAATAATGCTCAACTATACCTAATTTGAAATGCTTAAAACTAGAAGTGTTTTGTTTTGTTGGATTTTGTAATATTTGCATATAAATAATGAGATTCATTAGACATATTTTGTTTATGTTTCTTATACACCTTATACACATAATCTAAATGCAATTTTATACATAATATTTTAAAAATAATCCTGGGCATGAAGCAAAGCTGATACACGGAACCATTAGAAAGCAAATGTGTCACTATCTAAGCTAGCAATGTGGTTAATTTTGAATTTTGGGAGATTTAGGATCTTATAAGGAGATGCTTAATGCATGTGAATATCCTACTTTTCACAAATTTGTAACCCAGGGAAGCTTGTAGCAGCTGAATAGCAATAAATAAATAAATAAATAAATAAATAAATAAATTACAGCACAAATATGTGATTAAACTATGAATTAAACTGCACAAATGGCTTGTCTTCAAAAGAAGTGAAGCCACACTTCTCTGTCCCTGTAGCATTTGGAACAATCACAAACCTTTTAACCATCAAGCATTATTTTAGCTGTTTATATAATAGCTTTCCTTTCCCAAGGCAACCACAGCTGGGGAATTTTTGTTTACCTGGCACTGTAGCATCCTTCCCCCATGCCTAATATCTACCTGATTAAACCAGGGCTTACTCCTTTTGTGGGCTTTCTTGGGAGGTATGATTTCTTTGTTGTTTTTGACTTGAAAAGGCTGACAAGCTTTATCTGTTCTTCCAGGAAAAAAAACTATCTCTTTAGTTCTTCTGATTTCCAGTAGATGGTAGTACACACTTGAGCAAGGAACCTATAGTGGTCAGAACTCCCACCCCTCCAATTGTTTGCTTTGTTTTCTTTTTATGTATGAAACTAGAAATGTGGGTATTCATACATGGCATCTTTTCTGATATTATACAGTTTGTTTTAGAAAATAGTTTGTTGCATAACTCAGCCTATATGACAGTGTTTTAAGAACCTTTTGATGTAGTCTCCCTCAGATAAGTACCTCCTACTTGTGTTGAACTATACTTACTTTACTTAGGTAATCCCTCTTTGTCCAGTAAGATTGTCCTCCAAGTGTAATGTCCTAGCAGTGGAACCATAGGTGATTGTGGAATTCTATTCTTGACCTGCATGTTCTCCCGCAGTGAGGGCACCGGTTTCCAGGTGGAAGTCAGAGTTGGCTTGATGCCCTTTCCTCTTGGCACATTTCTCTCTCCTCCCCCCCCCCCCGGAATTTATGCCTCTTCAAATTCTACAGCACTGCTGGTCACAGCTGACCTCCAGCTAGAGTGTTTAAGCAGCATGGCTTCCCAGTTTTAAGGTTGGCTTTGAGCCCATCTTTAAATCTCTTTTCCTGTCCTCCAACATTCCATTTTCCATTCTTGAGTTTGGAGTAGAGTAACTGCTTTAGAAGACGGTGATTGGTCATTCAGACAATGTGGCAGGTCCAGCGGAGTTAATGGTGAAGGACCATCGCTTCAGTGCTGCTAGTATTTGCTTCTTCCAGCACACTGACATTTGCCCACCAGTTTTCCCAAGAGATTTGCAGGATTTTTCAGAGGCAGTGCTGATGGAATCGTTCCAGGAGTTGCATGTGACGTCTGTAGATAGTCCACGTTTTGCAGGCATATAACAGGGTTGGGAGGACAATGGCTTTATAAACAAGCACCTTGGTATCCCTACGGATATCCCATTCCTCAAGAACTCTCTGCTTCATTTGGAAGAATGCTGCACTCACAGAGCTCAGGCGGTGTTGTATGTTGAACTATAGGTCCCACTATCTCAAACTAGCATTACTCTATGATAGGAGCCACAGTCCAACACATGAACATGTCAGTCTAGGTAACACTGTTCCATTTCATAAACATTCCTAGGTTATATCAGAGTATCCCTGGGAGTGCTGGCTTGAGGCTTTCTGTTACATCTTGCATGGGGGTGAGAGAATCTTGTGACTTCGTGTTGTTGCACTGCAGTTCCCATGTGACATAGAAAACAAACACCACTGTGGCACCGCATCGCTTCCCGTGCTGACTGTGGAAGTCATAAGTACTTCTGCTTTCAGAGCTGTGAGTAGCAGCCCTGGAATGCAGAGACGTTCCCAAGTGCATATGTGCTTTCTCTGCTATGGGTTCATTTGAACTGGGGCCAGAATAGTTCACTGGGACCAGATGGAACTTGGCAACTCTTCATTCAGCATGCAGAGTGGGCCATTTGAGTATATATATCATTTTCATGTAAGCAATAATAGGAGGATGTCACTGATACTGACTTAATGTTTCACTTTCCACTCCTCTGAGTGTTACATTTCTTCTGAAATTACCCAAGCCAACTTGCATTATAAAAGTTTCGCATATCCCCCTCCCAAAAGGCAACTCTGTCTGCTCTTGCATTTTGCCTTATTTTGTGTCTTCTTCTCCTTAAATAAGAGCTTGAAATTATTTTAGTCTTTTTTGGCTTACAAAGATATCTATCTCTCGATCTCAATAAATAATTAAACCCCTAAACCAAATAGGTGTGTGGCCAAGTCAGCATCATGGCTTCAGGTCAGTACATGTTTAATGAATCTAGAAAATGATGTTCCTCATCATAGTAGGACAGAAACCTTTTAGTAAGAAGCCAAGTAAACCACTGTTTGTTTAAATATGCATATTCTGTAAAAGCAGGCTTCATACCCTTTCAAATTGCCCAAGCCCAAAAATAAATGCCACAGGAGGATTTGAGAAGCCGCACAGTTGGAGGAGGAAAAACATAACCAAGTGTGGCTCATCCTGCAAATGTACTTTGGTCATTCTCCCATCCAACAGGCCAAAGTAAACTAGAGCCTAATGTACCAGAAGGCCTTTTTCACATCAGATCTAATCCAGAGTCCCGGAGTTGGAAAATGGTTATAGCTAATCATCAAAAAAGATAGGATACTGATAGAAAGGAGTACAATGTTTCCACCTGGAAGCCATCTGTGGCCCATACCAGAATGCTGTAAGCCATTTAATATTAATATGTAAAAAAGAGAGTTGCAACTCCCAGAATCCCACAACAGGCAAAGTCGCTTTTCCAAGCATTGCCCTGGATGCTGCTCACTTTGATTTGGTTAGCTATTATCATTATCGTTTCTTTATATTGTGCCTGGCACTTTACAAGTAAAACAACCAAAACATGGGATCCTGACAGAGGCATACAATCAAATATATATATCTGTATATCTATGCACATATTCAGAACATTACATCCACCGGTTCAGTATGCACAAATTCAACCATCCACAGCTTGATTATTTTAAAAAATACCAAAATGCAAACCTTGAATCTAAGGGCAGTGCTCTTCTTTCCTTGTCTATTTACCTTGATGTTTTGTTACATTTTACTTTTTCTTAGACTGACTCTTTTTTCCTCAATGCTGGATGACTTTCGATGAATAGGCACTGCAGCCCCCAAGCTGAAGTTCTGGTGCCACAAAGAAACTGGAAATGGCTCACACTGGCTCTGTGGAGTAAGACTGAGAGTTTGGGATCAGAGGCAGGGAAAGCATTGTTGCTGAAGTGGGGGGGTTTCTCCACTTTTGGGTTGCTGTGACTTTTCTGGGCTGTATGGCCATGTTCCAGAAGCATACTTTAGGCCAAAACTCCAGTGGACCCGCAGGTTGAGAATCTCTGCTTTAGAGTCCTGTGCTCATAGGGTCTCTCAAAACATTAAGGCCTAGATCACTTTAACCAATGGAACCACTGATATCCAGCTTTGCTCAAACCAGGTTAGCATGGAAGGGTTTTGGCTCCCATTTTAAGATGTGTTTCCTTCATGTCAGCTCATCAGCTGTATTTTAAAAATCCTACACAGAGAAGGATTTGCATCAAGGACAAGATGCCATGAAGCCTGTAAGAAGATAGTGCTATGGAGATTTCTTTGGGAATCTGAATCCCATCTTCTCTTTCCTGGGAATGAGTTTTGGCATCCGCATTCAAGAAAACATGTTGGTTGGGTGTTTTCTTTTTAAAGGAATAGTTTCCTTAATGCCGATCATCTTGCTTGTGCTATAGAAATGGTTTTGACAAGCAGTGAACTCTCTGGACTCTTCAGTTGGAGAAACAGCATCCAGCTGGAATCAACTAGAGAACACTGAACAGTCTGGAAAGCTAATGAAGCACTGAACAAATGTTTATATAGAGGATTACAATAATATATGTGTATGTGACTTTGAGCTGCCTATCATCTTATGACTTTCACAAGGTTTTCTTACAATAAGTGCTACAGTAAATGTTATCATCTCTAGATGATGATGTTTTTCTACAACAATTTGAGGTTGGCAACCTTTCCTTAGCAGGATTTTTCTTGTAAAGATCAGCTTCATTCTACAGAAGTTGCTCTTTGCTTGTTGCCTATGAAGACCATATTGTAACACTCCCGCCAGCTGTCCTGATTTGGCAGAGATATCCTAATCAATCTTCTGTCATCTCATGTTCTCTGCTTTTTAAAAATGTCTCCGTTTCTCTCTCTCTTCTTTTTTTTCTCACCTCTGATCTCAAATCTTATCGATTGCTACAAACTGAATTCAAATTACAAAAGTATTTGTAGTTTAATTTAAGGGAGGGAGAGGAAGGAGCAATACGTTTCTTTTCCTTCTGACTCTGGGGAAAGTAAACTGCTGCAGCTTTTCCTAGCCTGTGTGCTCTTCCTTTTTACTAGTTTCTGCCATCTTGGACACACTCTGATATCTCTTGGCCACACGTGTCCGAGTTTCCATATGTGAAATGTTGGAGGGTATGTTGTCATACTGGTCTTGAACTGAGGGACAGGGTTGCATTTATTCATGTAATGTAATACCCAAGTATTTTGTTCTTTACAGAGATGTAAGGGTCTGCTTTACAGACATAAAGTAGGGATATATTGAAAAATCCTCAAGCTTATTTTTACTCATTGGAAAAGCAGGAAACCACCCTTTTCGGCTGAGAATGTATTGTTTCCTGTCCTTATCAAATGTCATTGCTTGCAGATGGCTTTTGGGAAACAGTTGCCCTATTTTTGCAAGATGCGTGTCGATTTCTGCTAGTGAGTTGGAACTGATTTTAGCATATACACATGTGCACACGCAAAGAGAGCAAACAGAAATCCTTCTGCAATATGTGTTGGACAGGCTTCCAAAAACACTGTAGGCAGCAGCTATTGTGGCAAACTTAATTCTTTCCAGTTAAAGGAACATAAGAAAGCAATTTCTGTTGCTGTCATGTTGTTTTGTTTGTATTTCTATTTTGTTACTCAAAAGTATCTTGGAAACAGCCTGTGGCACTATCATAACTCATTACAAGTCTTGCAGTGGAAGCCTCTTATCTTGTTTCTAGTTAGTGGAAGAGTGCCCTCTTGTGGCAGCAACAGCAAAGTACAGTGCTGAGGTGTAGGGAAATCTGATAGTAAAAGTTGGTTGGAGGCAACAGCTTATAGGAAGGTAATGTCAGAAGCAAAGCAAGGTCCGGTCTGACTAGTAACTGGAAGAAAGAGCACCATGTAATACTAGAAGATGGCAATGGCAAATCTCTTCTGAAGAAATCTAATTACGAAAACCCTTTCACGGGATTGCCATAAGAGCTGGCATGATGTAGTGGCTTGACTGTTGGATGAAGAGTCTTGGAAATTGAGGTTTTCCTACAATAAGGGCTACAGTAAATGTGATCATCTCCAGATGGTATTCTATCTCTCAGCCATGGTAATCCACTTGGGGATCTTGGGTGAGCCTCATCCTCTCAATGGGAAATCTCTTCTGAAGCACTGGTTCTCAACCTGTGGCTCCCCAGATTTTTTGGTCTTCATCTCCCAGAAATCATAACAGCTGGTGAACTGGCTGGGATTTCTGGAAGTTGTAGGCCAAAACACCTGTGGACCCACAGGTTGAGAACCACTGGTCTAGAGCTAGACCCCCATATCTGCAGGGGATACATCTTAGAACCTCCCATGTACGTATACCTGACAATAGCAAACCCTATGTTTTTATTATACTTGAGCCCAACACATACCATAGGGTTGCACTAGAACACTGTTTCTTAAACGGTGTGTCTTGACACTAAATAGGGAGCCCCTGGTGGCACAGTGGGTTAAACAGCTGAACTGCTGAACTTGCTGACTGAAAGGTCACGGGTTTGAATCTGGGGAGTGGGGTGAGCTCCCACTGTTAGCCAGCTTCTGCCAACATGCAAATAGTAGATCAATAGGTACCACTTTGGCGAGAAGGTAATAGCACTCCATGCAGTCATGCTGGCCACATGAACTTGGAGGTGTCTATGGACAATGCTGGCTCTTCCCCCAGAGTTGGACATGACTGTACTTAACATCAGGGAAAAACTTTTACCTTTTTAGGGTCCCCTTAGCTCAGTGTTGGGGTCCTGAAAATTTTGGCAGCAAAGTTCTCTGAATGTCACCTAGTGCTCTTTTAGACATTTATATGACTCTATTGTGCCACTCTCCTGAATGTCTCTCTGGGATTGAAGAGGTTTGACCCAAGAGACACAAGGTTGATACTGTCTCTTCCACCACACTGTGCAAAACACCCCTGTTGGAAGCTTTTAAGGAAGATTCAGGAACATCTCCTGTTCTCTCAGAAAGTCCTGTATTATTGTAATTGTCAACCACTTTCAATTAAGCCTTTATTATTTTTCCAAAAAATAATTTTACATATATGTATGTATTTAAGGAATTCATTTATTTTCCTTTGAACAATAGAACATAGTTATAGAGAAGTTTTCATACACAGAAAAATTCATTTTGTTGCCCTTTTTTGCTGGATAAAACAGAGCAGTCATCTTTACACATTCATAAGCCTCCCCACCCCATTTTTTCCTTTTTCTTTACTATACACAGCTTTTCAGGTTGAAACTAACTGCAAGGATGTACTGGTATATTACAGCTACTTACATTATTTCAGAACAGCAAATGGAGAAAAATAAGTTATTTAAATACTGTTTCATATACAGAAAGTGCAACATTTGTTAGTTGTTACATAACTTGCTTAAAGTTTCTGGTTTGTTTTGTTTTTTTAATGAGAGGTCTCAGATATTGGTAGTAGTTAGTTTGTACTCAAAAAGTATTTCGCTTGGTTGGCTAAATCCAGTTGTTAATTTCAGTTAGCACAGACCCACCATATCAGTGAGAACATGGTAATTTGTATGTTAAGTCCTACCAATTTAAAAACAACAATTTCTAGTTGGGACTAGTAACTGGATTTAGCCTCACACAATACTGTTGTACAGCTCTGACTTGGTGAACTGACCTTTATTGCTGCTGTGTGAGTAGGATTAACAAGATACTGCACCCTGATTATTTCCCAGGTTGCCATTTGCACCAAAAGTCAGGTTTACAGTTTGGACCTTCACTTTTGAGAATGTTGCAGTCAGATAGGTGGGTTCCTCTTGGGCCTCTGTGAATTCCAGACTGTTTCAAATTCATGATCTCTGTGTAAGCCCTTGTTTAGTACATACTTTGAGACCAAGAATGCCCCCCAATTCCCACTTATTGGGAAGAAGTTGCTGAGATTGATAAGAGGTTGTTCCCTTATCACTTAGGAAGCAGAAGACGGATTTTTACAGAAATCTTCTGTAGAGAGGGATTTGGAAAGGAGACCTTGTCTCTGCATGTTGCACTGGAGATTGCTTTGGGAGGTTTTGGAAATATCAGTCAATTGCTTCAAGAGTGATAGGAGAATGGGTTGCCAGTGGTTGCAGAGGCTACTACCCAGGACGTGGGGACGGTTACACCTCAGGGTGGGGGTAACTGCATAGCTGTTGTGCTCAAGAGGATTCCAGTCATAATAATTAATTTTGTAGTTATGACCTTACACCATGGATAATGATCAGGCCCCTTTAATGTAGAAAAATAAACAAGAACTGAATCAATCCAAGAGTTTGGTTTTATGCTGATAGCCCCCAAGCTGACATTTACTCAAAACTCTCTTGGCTAGATTCCGAGAGCACAATGGGTCCTCGTATTGCTTGTATTTCCTTTGTACCCGACTTTTAAGGCCTTTTCAGTGTATATATGCCCATATTGCTTAAGGGGTCAACTGCTCAATTGACAGTATACATCCAAAATGTAGGTTGAAACATCAAAGTGTGGGAGGGGATGTGTGTCAAAACAATATTGGGGAATGGAATTCTGGCAGCTTCTGACCCCTGATTTAGAAGGAGCAACATTACATGCAGGTTACAGACAGATGAAATACTGATTATTCAACAAATGTGGTAGTCATGTGACTCCAATAAGTCCTATGAAGGTGTTCCAAAAAAGGTTAAATCAACATGCAATTAAAGGAACTGGCAATAACTTTTTCCTGTGATGGATGAATACTATTAACTGACATTGAAATAACACATTTAAACATGCAATGCAAAGTATGACATCCTACCAATACCATATATGGAAATATTTCTAGGTGTAGTTATCCCTGTGTTCATATCAGAATATACTGAACAGATTGATGAAGAGCCACCTGCCATGCTACGCTTTGTGGAAGTGCTCTATCATGGAAGTTGTCCCTTTTAGATGAGTCCATAGAATCCCTCTAGTCAGCATGGTCAGTGGAGAAATCTAGTACAAACAAGAAACCTTTCCTAGTTTGGCTTAGAAGGCTTACTAGGAAAGGGTAAATTTGCATTGCAGAGCCTTAAGAAAAAAGAAATATTTTTTCTACCGTTACCTTAGTAACTCTTGATTTTAGACATGGCAGTGACATATGCGAACATACCAGTGTTGTAAAATGTTAATGGTGAGCATGATTCAATGTAGTGAGTGCTCCATTTATACAGGTTCTTGCTGCATATAAGAGTTTGTAGTTATACAGCACTCTTCTATAGAGAGCATAATATGGAGAAAGCAAATGAAGGAAAAGGTTAAATCCCTTTAATGAAAAGCATTTCCCCTTTTTCATGCACCATGCAATGGTTTTCCATATTTATACCTACAACAGCAGTAAAGTACATTTATATGGTGTTGTTGTGAGCCTTCAAGTTGTTTCTGACTTTTGGGGCCATTCCACACAGTCCTATATCCTAGAATATCAAGGCAGAAAATTTCAGTGTCTCCTATGAACTGGGTAATTTGAGTCCATACTCGGATAATGTGAGATTTTCTGTCTTGTAATTCTGGGATATAGGGCTGTGTGGAAGAGCCCATGGTGACCCTAGGGTGACTATCACATAGTAATAGCTACAATTTAAAAAATCCCAATCCTATCATTCTCACATTTATAATGGTTACTTTATCAACCTACAGGTTAGGTAAAGACAGCTGCTTAAAAGAAAAACTGAACTGAACATGCAACAATTAAAGCAGAATTTCATTCTCTGTTTCGTGAATAGTTGAAGTACTTCTATTAAATTTAAACTGTGTGACGAGTATGAGGATCCTTGGAAGACACTTGATCACAGTGATGTTATGAAGTGTTCCTTTCTGAGTTTCATAGTATTGGACATCACCCAGCTCAAGTGAAGCACTTTGGAATGGGCATGTTAAAAATGTGGAAGACTTAAGACAATCAAAGAAAAATGAATCTGGAAAGATTGTGCCTGTTGCATAGTGGCCAGCCTAGATTATATTTTTAAGATTAGATTTCAATGTGTGGATCTGATTGAGAGTTTTTATATTTCTAGTAAGGCCAGTCCTGGAATGGAGTTATGCTTTGGCCACACCTGCCAGGCAAAAACAGGTTGTTTATTTTTGCTGGTTCTCTGTTCCAGAAGGTGCACCAAACATTTAGGGTTGCAGGGAAAGGGGGAGATCAGAAGTATTGCCCCCTTTCCTACTAATCTAAAAACAAAATCCAATCTCTTGTATTGAAAGAGGGAGCTTTATTCCTAAGGGAGGACTTCATTGGATCTGCTCTGTCAAAGTAAAAACATTGGGGCTACTGAAACTTTTGTTTCAATTTAATTACGGATATTTTGGCAACTTATTCTATGCACTTCGATGAATTGTACTTTATGCACAGTTAGCTCTAGGTATCTATGGCTTCCATGATTTATGGCTTGAAAATATTTCGACCACCGCCACCACAAGAGAATCCAAAAAGCAAACCATGGTTTTTCCATATTACATAAGGGGCACCATTTTAGTACATCACTGCATAGAATGAGCTTGGATTTTGGAATCCATGAGGAAACCAAGAAGGAAATTCCAGTGGATACTGAGGGCCCACTGTGCTATGAAAAGGGAGGTAGAAGGAAGTGCAAAAACATTCAGCTGTCTAATATTCTCCATAGCCTACCACTTCTCTTTTTCTTCCACAAAAGGATCCAGTTTTAGGCTAGATTATATTACACATTGTATTTCATTTAAAATAAATTATGGGAAAATCCATGAAGCTTAAAAGCATATGGACAAGACATTTTGGGGAAATCAATTGCTTTGTGTCTGCATCCTATGTGAAATGTACTTTCAGAACATGTAAACGAGTTCCTGTTCAAAGGTAGAGTAAAGGAGGCACGGAGGGGTGGTGAAACTTGCTTGTCATTATGTAACAGTTTAAAGTAGATCTCTAAATCCTGTGTCCAATACTGTTATATTTCCTAGTCTACTCGCCTATTATCGACCCTGACATGTCTCTATTTATTTTACTGTGTTAATGGAAATTACAAAATAATCTAGATATTAAGACTCAAGATGAGTTTATTTGGTATACAAAATGTACAAAAATAAACTCTATCTATATTCATAGAAGTCAGAAGATTTAACACTGAATATTTTAATAGTTTTAGAAGCTGAGATCATGGCACTGTAAAGAAAAATCAGATTGCTCCTGCAGTCCAGGTAACTTTTATTCTAACACAATCATTTCAGCACCAAGTAACAGAGGTGTTTTATTGACGTTGTGCAAGCATGGCAGCCCAAACCTTTCCCGTGTCTATAAAATTGAACAGAATCCTTGTTTTGACACTCTGTGAGACACAGTTTGCTTATTCAGTTTATTTACTCCCCCTTGGTAAACTTTTTCGTTCCTCTTCCAGAAACCAGTGTTTCCCATTGATGCGGTCAGGATACCAAGTCAAAGCTGCAACCAATCTATTGCCAGTATAACACAGTACACCAAAGTTGCAATTAATGCAAAAAAGAGCATTTTTATAATTTTATATATATTTATATATATGTATGTACATACACAACACAAAATATCTTGTAGCCGTTTAGCAAACATGAACTGCCAGAAACAACTTGTTAGCCTGAGAACTGAAATCTCTGATTTCAAAAATGTTTTAAAAGCAACTTTATAAAACAGATGTTACAATGAGATAATCTATAGAAACTGCTTTAGACAAAAACCTGTCTGTTGCTAGATAATAATGCCAACAATTAAAGGTCTGGGAAACATGGATGCTGGTAAATGAACTGCTTAAAAGCATTTAAGGCAAATAAAAAGGCTGAGTGCTGAAAAGCAGTTATAAAATTATTTTATCTCTATACAAAGAAAGGAATTTTCTGGATCTGTCTGATAATTAGATGACTAGCTAATCCAGTCCATAACTTTGGCCTAAATAAAAGAGTAGAGGGGAATGCATGGTGGACCAGATACTGTTTGACTACAACTTCCCTGAATATTAGCCATCCTGACTAGGGTTGGTCAGACTCCCAACAACCTCTGGAGAGGCATAGGCTTTCCAAACTGAAAAATAACAACAAAATCTACCAAGAGGAAACATGGAGTCCAGAAAAAGAATGTAAAAGGATAAGCAGAGTGCCTCCATTAGTTATGTAATCATCATTACACTGATTTGTTAAAAAAGTATTTTCTCTCACATTTGATGCACCTATTTATGTGCAAGTTTAGAGCCACATATCCATGATTTAGTTAATAAGCTGCACTTTAACCAAAGAATGGGAAAAAACCTAACTCTGCTGTGTCCTACTTCTTCCCAGTTTCTGGGACATGAAGTTAATGTAGATTTTGCTTTTGCTTTTTAATTGAGAGATTCCTTTTTCTGTAATGAATACAGACAGTGGGCACTGAGCCTCCAGTCACCTTTAGAATCATAAAGAAACAAAACCAATTTCTTGTGCCTTTTCTTTTAGGGTAAATCCCTTTTATGACTTCTGTGCTCCTTTAGGCATCATAGCCCAGGAAAGGACCTGTTTTGCTTGATCCTCAAATCATTTCTCAGAGAAATTAAGACAGCTGCAGGCCTTCCTAACAGGCACATGGCCATTCCAAATCACGTTATTAAACTGTCTCTGTATCAAGGTCTTTGACAAGTCTTGCTGCAGCCAAAAGCTTGCTTATGTGCCTCTCCTCTGTGATGCCGGCCTCATGAAGGGACATCTGGGACAGAGAAGGGAGTTTGCAAAGGTCACTCACTCCTGCAGCCACAAGGGAAGTGGCATACATGGGAAGGCCAATAGAAACCAACCAGTCAGTTATGGAAGTGATGTGTCCAGGAGTGATCGGTTTTCGGCAGATTTCAGTGAGTCCTCCACTTGGAATCTGGAGCAAAAAGAAAACAAAACACAACCACTTTTCCACTGTGTTGCTAAAGTGCCACAATTTGGGATTGGGACAGACAGCCCACTGTGCATACAGATCTCATGCTTATAGGGCAGGGGGAGAAGGCTCCTAAGAGCTTTTCTAATGCAGCTTCCAAACCCCCAGCAGTTAAAAACTATGTCTAGATGCCTCTAGAAGTAACAATGTAGCAAGCAAATGCCTGGCCCCTTCATCTTCACCTCCACAACTGAGACTGGAAAGTACATTTTGATCAGTTGTGATGATAATAATGGTGATCAGTGTCATAAACCATTGCGTGTCGCAAAAGGCCTTTATAACATATGGAAGACAATTAAAAAATAATGTACACAGGCCCACAAAATTAAGAGTCATACATGCAGCACATGCTGGTTTTATAGGAATTTATTCTATAAAAATGACCTCAGATTTGGCTTATCACATACATTTTTTTCATAATTTGTTTTGATGTTTCCATGTTGTAAAATATGACTGAACATAGCATCGAAATCAGTAGTAACGTTTGCGGCATGATATTTTTACTGTGTTCAGCACTCCCAAACAGCTGCATGTTGACCCAACAGGCAATTAAACATGACAAACCCCAGAATTTGATTTTTCTTCAGTTGTTTGAAATATGTAATTTAATCCAGACTTACAGCCATACGATGCTGTTTCCTCAACTGCTTCACCCGGATTTGGTCCATATTTGAAGCAACATCCTTTCCAGGTTGGTCTAAATCTTCAGAGTATCTTTGCACTAAAAGCTCAGGGATCCCACAACGACCGTGCTGCAGATTCCACCCATCCAAAGATGAAAGACAGAAGAATAATGAAATATATAAATTCCTGTTAATAAGAGTACTTCTTCAACTGTTAAACCAGATCATTTGTCCCCATGCTTTAAGAAACCATAATATATTTAACTTGGGTGCGTGGTATCTCCATTTGCACAGCTATCTCCATTTGCAAATTAGTTTATCTAAGCTATCACCCCAAATAAGATCTTTTTAAGTAGGATGGTGAGAGCAGTACATAAAAGTTTATATAGAGAGCAGTGTATGTCTTCACACAATAGTTGAAATGTATGAACCAATCTGGGAATACAGTAAGTCAATAATCTTTCCGTCTTTCCTCCTCATCAGTAGTTTATATTTATACTCACTAATAAGGAATAATTTCACAATACATACAGACAAATGAAACCCAGCCTAGAAAGAATAATAGAGTTACCATACCTTGTCAGAATAGGGGTCATCTGTGAGATCGATTTCTTCAGATTGCAGCTTATTTTCTATCAGCATTTCCAGATCCAGCCCTCTACTGCTGGGGGATTTTCTTATTGATGGACATAATTTTAACACATGTTGTTGGACACTAGCAGTCTCTGGAAGATCTGACAGCCAAGGAGGCCGTGGGCTCAGTTCCTGTTCTGGAGAGGGCCTGCCCACAGTCAATGCATGGGAATCAGAAGAGCCACACTGGGCAGTCTTTTTTGCTGGCAAAGATGGCACATCTGGACAAGAATGGGCTGAAGGTAGATGGCAGTGACCATTAGCAAGACGTTCTCTGCTTTTTTTGGCTGGAACTGGTGGTGGCTGTGAAGAGCTTTTTGGCTGTGTTCTTGGCTCTCCTGTACTGATCTGATCAGCTTCTGTACCCTTCTTGGGGACGGGGAATTGTTCAGCTCTTCCCAGGTCATGACTGCTATTTTTACAGTTTTCAAAAGGGCTCCATGTAACAGCCTGTGAAAGTGAAGATGATCGAACCTCACTGTTCTGAGGAGGAAAGAGAGGAAATGTTCCACTAGAAGGGATGGTTGCAGGTATGTGCAATTCCTCTGCTTTTCCAATAAGAGAATCCACACCCTCTTTGCCCTGCTGTGCTATCACCAGTTCTGATTTTAAACAGTTAGTACCAGACTCTCTATGAAGATCTCCAAGGGAATGAGACCGTGGCCATAGGGGCACACTTGGGGTGTCTTCTAGAATCTCACAGCTTCGGCAGATACCAACTGGTAAACTTCTGCGGTTTTTCTTGAGGCTCATGCCTGATGGGGGTTTGAGGCAGCTTTTTGGAACTTGATGTGTGCAATGAAACAATGCCTTGTCTCCTTGTTGAAGGGCATCTATTGATTTTGTTATAGGTAGACCTGGATAATTTGCCAGTGGGGTTCTGTGGAAATTCTTAAAGCTGTATTCACTGGTTAGTTTTGAAGGAAGGAGACACGATTTTCTGGTCTTTGCTGAAACAAAACAAAATAACTATTAAATTCTGTGCATGTGCAAAAGAGATTTCAGTTTAGCATATCTACATCAATATTTGATATCATCAATATTTGATATTTTTTACACTGTTTCTGTATAGTAAGTCCTACTGAACTCATAATTACTTACTTCTGGGTAGAGAAATACAGCATTACTTCATTAACTTCATTAACAGTGTGTGATTATAAACATTGAGAGCAATTATACAAGTAATCATATCCCTCCCTCCTCACTTTGGATCATTCAGTTTGCAAAATGAAACAGTGCCATTTTGACTGCAAACTTTGGACATACTCTTATGGTTAAAACCAACGTGATCTCAATAAAAATGAGATGAAAAATACAGGCATCCAAGTTAATCTTGGGAATTTCTAAATTTGAATGCAGACAAAGGTTAATTTGTTATAAAAACTCTTGAGCAAACAGAAAAAAATACTTCCTATAAATAAAGAGTATCATTTTGTTATATATCCCAAAAGTGCACACCAGCAGCAATTTAGTTTTGTATCACCCTTGTTTCTTATTTTATGGATATACATGCTTTTCCTCTTTCCAGAATTGGAGGCTTGGATCTAGTTCGTATGCATTCATAAAACACTGTGAGCTTCTTTGAATATTAAAGGGAAGCAGCAAGAGACGAAATGTGGATTTAGATGAATGTTGCTATGAATTAAGCATTTTCTATCTATGTTTGCTCCTGAACCTCTGTAATATTCACTCTGCATGCAAGAGCACACGTTAGTACAACACCATAGGTTCTGTCCTTCTAAGAGAGAGAGAGAGAGAGAGAGAGAATGCCTACTTAAAATGCTGATGTAGCTTTCCACTAACGTTTTTCCACGGGTAGCAAGATTTCAACTTCTTTAGAACTTCTCTTGGTTTGATAAAATGGCTTTTTCAGTCAGATTTAAAATCTAAAAGTGTTTTTCCAGTGCAAGTAAATGCCACAACGATCAGGAATTCATTCTAAACAGGCAACATACTTGAAGAAACAAGTGGGAAATCCACCCAGAAGAGGAGGGATGCCAGATAAATCGTCCTACTATAGGCCCATATCAATGGCCATGCCAGCTCTCACCCATTGCTCCAGAAATGCAAACGGATGCAAGAGATTTGCCTTGCCCAACCTGTTTCTACTGACTGTACAGGCAGAAAGGCCCTTGAACTTATGTAAACTGGTTGTAAGAAACAGGCTCCATCTATAAACAGGAATAACAACAGCTTTCAGAGACCTTCATCTGAAATTCAAAGAGTCAAGTGAGCATATAATTATCTTCCATTGATGGTGCTGAAATCAACATTGTTTTCAACATAGTCTCCAAAAAACTTACTGACTGAAATGGGTTGTACTTGCTTTGATGCAAAAAATAAATAAATAAAAATCACAGTGTGGAGAACAAGCAAAGGCTTTGTAGGAGAATGCCTTCATGGGAGAGTGTTTCTTTACTGTGAGATGACAATGTTTGCAATCCCAAAAGTCATATATGGAAGGACTCAATCAGAAATTCAGAAACTGGTTTTTGCTAGGTATACATTTGCACATGATTCCAACTTATTGTAGATGGCTGGATTCCAACCTACTCATAATGAAATCCTCAACATTGATTTTGCAATGAAATGGCAAAGAATGAAGTGAAGCTGCTGGAGAGAGGGTGATATTTTCAAGTCAAACAGACATCAAGAAATCTGTTATAGTTCATGTGGATTCAAAACAGAGAAGGCACTCATATTCACAGATATCTATTCACCACAAGGATGAAGATTAAGCAATGGAATAGAATAGTCACAGTGTTGGCTTTTCAGGACGAGGACTTCCAGGACTACCGATGAAAAGGCACTGTCTGTCTGTTCCATTTCTTTCTGTGTTTTTCTCCCAGTAAAGTAATTAGAAAACATAGTAGGTTACAAATGGAAGACATCAAGTTGTTTTACTATCTCCAATAAAAGTATGTGTTTTAAACAGAGTGACTGCAATAGCCTTGGCTGGAATAAGTAATTACAAATACAAATGTTGAATTTAGAGTTTGCATTCATAACTGGCTTGCATTCACTATGCCTATGCATTCAATTGTGTAAAGAATATGGAGGAGTCATAAAAGCCCCAAATCTAGACTTAATGGGCAGTAGCTGTTGAGACGGATGAGCATCTGTTCTCCATCACTCAGGGAACAGCACATTGGCATTGTCACACATCCCTTCAGTGAGTAATCTTTGGTGCAAGAATAAATTACAAGAGAGATCATGCTTCTGTCATTTTGAAAATTGATACAACATTGGTTTGTTGCATCTGTATTTCACCAACCTCTACAATGTTCAGAAACATATGTACACATCTCTCTATTCATTTCACTTCTGAAACAAACTGTGGCCGTGGAATACAACACTGCCAGTCTATCAATGTTTAAATCTAGTTAAGACACACCGTGAATCACAGAAAAGGCTCTTGGAATAGCTCAGCAACAAAATCATTTGAGAAGTCCTTCAAACATCATGCAACTTATGTAAACAAGTAACTACCAGAGAACAACCTTTGTCAAGACTGTGAATACTTTTTCCTAAATCCTTATAAGCAAACAAGTTACATCCTTCGTTGCAACACTTCCTTAATATTCTCTTCTAACAGGGGAGCAAATTTAAGAGAAAGAAATATGTATGAAGCATGCCACAAAGAAGCCTAGAAGTATGAAAGAACATGGAATGCCGAAATGGCAATTTAAAAATTTGCCACATTTTGTGAAGCAAGCAGAGAAATTATGAAAAATCAAACAGATTTTCTGTGCTTTTGTGTGTGTAAATAGATCAACTGTTACCATTTTCTAGATTTTCACTGCTTTCATAGCATCCTGAATCCCGGGGAGAGCATCCACTTAACTGGCCATCTCCAAGGAGCTTCTCTTGAGAGCCAGACTGATCACTGTTACCTGGAGGAAGGCAAAGAAAAAGCAAGGCTGAAAAGGCAGCAATTCCATAAAGAAGAGAGCTAACAAACTCCCCTTTAAAATATTGAGCAACACAAAAAAGTCCAATGGTTTAGTAAGTGTTGCAGAAGTGCTGTCAGCAAATAATGACTACATTACTGTTTCACAGAGCAGTATTATCGTAAGAAATCATGATGGAAGAAAGAAGAGGGCTGAGAATTAATTATTAGAGATATGGAAAGCAAATGACCTGAACTAGATTTCAGGAAAATTTATGAAAAGGCACTATGTTTCAGGGTAGCTGTAAAATTATACAGTGCTAAACTTCTGAATGGTTACCATCATGATCACAAGAACAGCTATATCAGAAAATGTATCTTCTTATGCTTAATGAATTTTAGAAAAAAAATCCAAACTGAAGCTATGTTTCACAGGAATTTAAAAACCTGTGCATCTTTCATATTTTCCCTTTAGCACTCTGCTTTGGATCCTACTGGTATTTGCTGCCAGAAAGGAAGGAGATATCCTGTTTGCAGGACATGGGACATGGGAAGGAGAACTGGGGGGGGGGGGGGGGTCTTCTACAATTTTTTCTAAGCCAAGGAAGAACAGAAGGACTCTTTGGGGACAATTCTCACAACCCCTGAGCTCACATTCCAAGCCCAAGTATGGTGAACATTTCCAATTAGGAATAGCCAGAAAGTGCATCTATGTCTGTTGGTACCAATTTATTGATCATCCATTCTACATTGTTGGGCCTTTCTCCAGCTCTGACTTTTCAAACTGGAAAAGTTTTTTCTTCTTATCCTGATCTGTTCTATTATAAAATTGTAGTGAATTGCTGTTGATCACAAAATTTAAACACCAGCAATTTGCAATACACTTCTAATAATTTCTGGGGTTTTTTTTTGTTGTGTCAGGAGCGACTTGAGAAACTGCAAGTCACTTCTGGTGTAAGAGAATTGGCCGTCTGCAAGGACATTGCCCAGGGGATGCCCGGATGTTCTGATGTGTTACCATCCTTGTGGGAGGCTTCTCTCATGTTTCCGCATGAGGTGCTGGAGCTGATAGAGGGAGCTCATCCAAGCTCTCCCTGGATTCAAACTTCGACCTGTGGGCCTTCAGTCCTGCAGGCACAGGGGTTTCACCCACTGCGCCACCAGGGCTCCATAATTTCTGTACTTTGTGCCCTTAGTCTTCGTATTGAGATTTCTGAATTCACGTTAACATGTAAGTGAATAATTTTATAAGTAAATAATGCTGAAAATGAGATTATTAGTAAAAAAAACCCCCTCTCAAACAAAATACTGTAACAACCAGCACTAGTTATTGACAATTTTTGCTATGGCCACGTGGGCTGGTCAGATTGCAAAAGCTGGATCTAAAGATATTAGAAGTCTTACAGTTTCCTAGCATCAGATAGAAAAACAGTCCTTAACTATGCATCTAAGAAGACATTCAAGCTACACTCACTGTCATATTCTTGCAGTAGTTCCACTGCTGTCAAAAGAACAGCTCTGTGTTCTGGATCACAAATGTTAAGCTCATCCAAGTCTTCTTCCTCTAGGAGCTTGAAAGTGTCTAAGTCTTCATAGCCATTGAACAGAAAGGTGGGCATATGCTCCTATCACAACAAAAGACAATAATGCTGATGATCTTATACATTTAGAATACATTTTCCATATATTATGGCTTGATGCTGCCCAGTTACAGTCGGGATAAAGTCATTCACTGATTGTTTACAATGTTTGAAGAATAAACAGTAGTACAGTCAAACCTGTACTACTGGTTCCACTCTCCATTTTTAAACAGCTTTTATGGCTTGGCTACACTTTGAAGACATGTATAGCAGCAACTATGACATTCAGGTTGGGCTTTAGCAATGCAATTTAGGAATTTAACTTTTGCTGTGTTAAATCTACTTAATGTTCCCTTGAAGGTTAAGCAGATGTAAGTTGGTACATAATCTATGTACAAACTCACATGCACAGAGAAGCTAGGGAATAAGTAAGCTTTACAAATGCTAAGCAGGTGGTAGGGGATTGCAGATGGATAGTTCAAAGCCATCTGCTGAAAGAGGCTCTTCTTCAGACTACAGTCCTGCTCCTTTTAAAGATTCAGCTACAGTGAAAACAGTAGGTGATCATACAGCTGCTGTGGCATCTGCTGATGGAGAGGACCGCTCCAAGAAGACAATGAAGAACAAATGTATTCTGGGAACCTACTACCAAACAATCAAAAATTGTACAAACTCAGATAATTTTCCCTTTCAAAAACACCAGTGAAATAAAACGAGAAAAGGGAAGCATAGTCACGAAATGAAACTGCAGGGCACAATATATTAAATAGAAAACATAGTTCCCTCTTCACCCATTTATGCATCTTATCTGAGGAAAAAATAATAATTTCAAGCTCAAATGCTCCTCACTCACTTTTGCAGATTTTTTAAAAAAGCAAACATCTTAAAAGCACAGCCAAAGGTAGGCAACAAGCAAAAGTAAATCTACATTTGGAAGAACATACATTGCACATTCCTATCCAAATATAGTAAAGGTAAAGGTTTCCCTTGACATTCATTCTAGTCATGTCCAACTCTGGGGAGTGGAGCTCATCTCCATTTCTAGGTCAAAGATCCACCATAGACACCTCCTAGGTCATGTGGCCAGCATGACTGCATGGAGTGCCACTACCTTCCTACAGAAGTGGTACCTATTGATCTACTCACATTTGCATGCTTTCAAACTGCTAGGTTGGCAGAAGCTGGACCTAACAGCCGAAGCTCACCCTACTCCCTGGATTCGAATTGCCAACCTTTCGGTCAGCAAGTTCAGCAGCTCAGTGATTTAACCCACTGAACCACCAGCGGGCCCTACAGATCTAATCTGTATGAAACATTTAGTAAATAAAAAAGAAGAGGCTTTGCAACAGTTTCTCCCTGCTCCCTCCCTTTAGCTTTTTGATTTGATAAGTTATATAGTGAGGAAGACATGAGCCATTTGTTGCACAACATGGGTAGCGACAAAATAGCATACTTTACATGTTATGGAGAAATGCTTTTCAGGAATTAATGAATGGATAAAAGGAGTGTGGGCAGAAAAAACAAGGCTGATAATGATGTACTAGAGGTTTGTTTTTTTTATTAAGCAAAAGTGAATACACATCTCCAAGCTCCGGAATAAAATGACTACATGGGGTATGTCTCTCAACAGAAATTTCAGTGACAACTTCTTATTTTCCAGCTGGGAGCTTGGTTGTTAGGAATTGTTCTGTTCAAGCAGCTTGATGGCCATTGCAGAATACAAAAGTACTTTGGGGGAAACATTAGCTTGCTCCTCAATGGATAGTTGTCATTTTGACTCTTTGGAGGAACTTCCTCCCATCCTCTCTGTTTCCTCAATCTATTCCCAAGAGCACTTAGATTTGAGGACTCTCTGAACTTTCTTGCTCCAGTTCTTCTATAGACTTTTTCTTTGTCCTAGATTTCATATAGTCCAAATTTTATTGTTGACCTTCTTAAAAGCCATCCTTGATCTTGGCTAAAATCTGAGCTGCTATGGCCCTAAACAGAAAAAAGCTAGCTATGTTACATTTTATCCTTATGGAGACACTTAATGGTTTTACAAATAAGAGCTCTAAAAACAAAACAATCACATACAATAAAATGTTTCCCTGTAGAAAAATTCAACAATAACATTCAGTCCAGTTGGCACTTGGAGAATTGGGAAGTTAAACAAGTGCAGTTTTTTTTAACTTCTTATAAAAAGATGTAGCAGCTTAGCAAAGAAAAGAAGTTAAATAATCTGAGGATGTCCACAGAGTTTCAGCTGCTGGCCCTGCTGTCTTCCTGAACCTGAATTAATCTTCCTGCTGTTGAGTTTATCTTTCAAAATGATTTTTCTAAAAAGGCTGCTCCAAAAGCAAAACTGGAGGAAGAATAAAACAGCAGGCCCTACAACTTATTTCCAAATTGCCTGATATTGAACATGAAGAACACAAAGTAAATAACCATTTCCTGACCAAAATACATCCCAATATATCCAGACTGAGATAGCTGAACATAGGTCCCATGAAAATCTATGGGACGAATTAGATAGGACTGAATTAAATCAATTTATTTCAATGGGACCTTCATTTGGATCAAGTCATTGTATGCTGCTCTCACTGTATACAAGCCTTGCCGAATGTTTTAGCAAATGCTTAATACTCCAAGTTAAACCTAGAATAGAGTTTTTCAAATTTAGTACAAAAAAAATTGCAAACCATAAAGATACAAATCCAACCTATCTCAACACATTCAAAGTATTTTCTGGAAACATTTTTGTTTTGAACTTCAGCAAATGTTCAAACGAGGGAAATACCACAATGCCCTAATTGCAAGCAAAATCTTGTCCCTTCATTTTAAATGAAATTGTGTATAAGTACAGCTGATCTCCACATTTAAAAGGTGTATACATTTAAGTTACTTATTATATTGACAAGGTGTTTAGGTATCCATAATAAAGGAATAAAGTGAGTATTACTAAACGGAGGCCAACCTTCAAGTTGATGCGATCCAGGAGGTCTTCAACAGATTTGGGCTGAGGTGGTCTTCCCTTCCGACGCCTTCTAGTGGGCCTTTTTGGCTTCTCTTCCTCTTCATTTAACACATCAACATAGATAAACTTGAAAGTACCCACTTTATTGTTCAATAGACCCATCCAGGTGCCCATTGGCGGCTTGCTAATTATATCAATGATATCTCCCTTCTGTAGGTGAGAGAAAGCAAAAATATATGTTTGAGAAGCCCATAGGAATCTGCAAATAATTACATCAATCTTAAAAATGATTATGACTTAACACTGGCATCTCGAATAGAAGAGAATATCAGTTCTTTATGGGTCAAAACATTAAGCTTATCAGTTTTCCTTTAAAAAATAAAACTCGACAATGCAGAATTGACTTATCTACATAATATGTTAGAACCACAATGTTTATAAAACAAAGTACTTCTGATGTAATCTTCTATATACAGAATATTTGGAGATGCATACTGTATGTACCCAATTTTTGACTAACAATTATTTCAATGACCTAATGCTAGAACTAAATCTCTATTCTTTTTGCTGATTTTTGAAATAATTAAGTAGAACAGAAATGCATTTGCAATACAAACTTCCAGTTTTGAGATAACTTAAGAGTGAGCTTTCTTGGTATTTAAAGAAGCAACCTCTCTACCCTGGGTCATCAGAAAAATTCTCAGCATCACAATTATTTCAAAATACCAACTACTGCTTGACTATCAGGATATCAGACATAGGGAGAGGCAAGTTTCATCATGGTCTACACACATGAAGCAGAGCGACCATGAGCATTTAGGCTCTGCCACCTTCCACCATTATTTTCATGTATTCTTTAGTTAAATAATCAAAAACGATTAACGATTCTGAGAAAAGTACAATAGCACACACTAGGAAATACAGGGTAAAACCCCCCCACTTTGCTTGGATGTTTCTGTGGGTAATATACCCAAATTAAAAGTGGCACTAAAACAAAAATAAAATACCTTGAGTTTTAGAGAATCAGTATCATATGGGCTGGGGGTAAAATCAGTGTGAACCCTGGCCCGCCCACAAAATGGCCCTCTGTATGGAAGTTCTTCGTCATCCCCATCTTCAGACTTGACGCTTTCTCTGTTGCTGGCTGAGGAGTCTGTGGTGCTCACTGTCTGCCCACCTGTTTCCAATATAAAAAGGGAAGAATTGAAAGTGTGCACATATACAGACACCATCCTATACATTAAACGAGCTAGAAGCATTTTGATAGTTAACAGTATTTCTGCCAAAATTATAGGTAAGACAAGATAGCAAACACAAAAAGTTTCAAGCTTTTCTTGTTTTTGGTATTTTTAAATACTAGTTTTAAAAAGTGACCTACATTTACTAGCTCCCAAGGAATCCCTCTCCTCATATACTGTTTGCCACATTACAAGCTTTCTTAGCATAGGCAGAAAGAAAATCCAACAAAAAATATATCAAGCTGAAATCTCTCTTATTTTCTCAAGTCTTTTAAATCTGCCTTCAATAGGCTCTTGACTGCTGGGCTTATTGGGACTTAACGTATGTATTCCCTCTCCTAAAATGAAGCAAAGGTGGTAAGAGACCATCAGTGAGATCTGGCAAACTAAACCAAATTCCTGGTTCCAGTGGAACTTGTATAAATGTCGATTATCATGTTTCTACTCTAATTGGAAATAACAAATACATTTGGATCAGCAAAAGTGCAATCCTACTTGGCAAAGATGGCTAGGGTCCAGGTGATTTGACACTCTGCCACCTGAATCTGCTATATTTAATACCCTCAGATTAGGATATTGGAGATGTTTTAGGACTACTTTCACCTCTGCATTCTGGCTGTGATGGTGAGTGGGAAGGTTTTGGAACTGATATAATACACATATTCCCTGCCCTGCTCCTTCAACAGCTCTTTTGCTGTCTAATACTAATAGACTGTTCTATGAGACTACATTTGATCTGGGACGAATACAAGGATTAAGAATGAACCCACCACCTTTGTGTGGGCCAATTTCATGATGCTTTTGCTCCTGGTGGTTGTTTCAGGCCCAGGAGAGACTTTTTAAATATAGGAAATTAACTAGAAGTTGACGTCCTTTTTAAGGAAATGAACTAGAAGTTGATGTCCTAATTCTAAAACGGTTGGATGAGGGTGGGACAAAAACATGGCAAAACTATCCCCCTCTGTCCCTCAGAATTGACCCCCCCTAAGCACTCATAAAGAACCAGTGGAGTGCACAATATTTGCTCATCTGGCTTAATAATCACATTAGATCAATTCATCTAAACTTGGTGGTGTTGGAATATCCTGATTATTACTTACTCATTGAGCTCTGGCCACTTAGGGAGCTTCTCAGGCTCTCTACTGAACCCCCAGCTTTTAATTTGGGTTTGTCCAGAGAATCGGTATCTGGCTGCGGTGACTGCGGAGATTGCGGCATGACCTCCAGGTTGGAGTCCTGGAAGAAAATTAACATATCAGTTATCTTTTGGCTGTAAATTGTGCATGATACAGCAACCGTAAAGCACAATGATACATTTCAAATACCAATATGGGCTTTCCTTATCCTTGTGTTAAAATACTTTCTGTCAAATCAGGCAAGAAAGTAAAAGACTCATTTGATGGGTTTTTATTTATTTTGTGTCAAAAGCATTGCATAAATAAGTATAAAAATGATAAAAAACAAAGGGAACACAAGTGGTTAAATAATTTTTGACCAAAAACGGGCAACAGTGACTGCATTGTCCGTAGCTTTAAACAATTCTTCCTCTGTGCATGAGGTAGGGCATTGTAGACAAGCATACATATGCAAGGTTGTTTGTTCTGCTCCACAGTTGCACAAAGGGGAAGATTCTTCTAGGTAGTGCCATTTTGCCATGTTGTCTTTTGATCTGCCCATTCTACCTCTGAATCTGTTCAGGGACTTCCAGGTTGCCTGTTCTTGGTTTGTCCTTGGAGGCAGACCCTCGTGGGAGGCCACCCAGTTGGAATTTCCTGATTTAGCTGCCCAGAGGGATATTCTTGCTGTTGCTGGGGGAACATTAAGAGGAGTGATGGTTCTCATGAAGCTTTTCCTTGATTTGAGTCTACTTGGAGGAGGCTGACGGCCATGCAAAGGATAGCTTTCACGGTGTTCAATCTTATTTGATGGTAGTACGAATTATATTTGTGATTTTGCTGTTTTATTGTGTCTTATAAAGTTAAAATATATCCAGTCAAACCAGGCAAGAAAGTATAAGACTACCGTATATTCCGGCATATAAGACGACTGGGCGTATAAGACGACCCCCAATTTTTCCAGTTAAAATATAGAGTTTGGGATATACTCGCCGTATAAGACCACCCCTCTTCCAATGCACACCAAATAATTTTTTAAAAAAATCAGATTTGAATTCAATATGGTAATTTGAATTCAAATGCTTATGACATGCAGGTTCCTATGAAAGGGACATTGTACCTTACATTGGACATTATAGTTGCTCTTCCTCCCTTGAATTTCATTTACGCTCTGGGTCGTTTCCATCATGCTGGCAAGTATGAAAGCAGGCTTTAAATGGTTCAGATTACATGTATGTTGGCATAGAAGCTTGCATGCAAATAGAAGTCAGGCTTTGTACGATGAGTACTGAGGTGAAGGCAAAGCATTTGTAGAATTTTTATCTATAAGCAGTCTTTATAAATCAGGACCTCCTATCAGAAGAGAGGGGCAGATTGGACCTCATCCTTCAGAAATGTAGCATTTGGCATGGCACATGTTTACTGGGTCACATCTTGACATGTCTTCATCCTTAAATCACCGTGACAGCTTGAATTGTTATAGAGTTTTTCAAGAACATAGCCAGGTGATGTTTAATTGTTAGAAGGGGAAAAGAGATCAGAAAAGAGGAAAGGGGACCCTGGGTCAATAAGAGCTTTCCAGTTTGACTTCTGTCAAAAATGAAATGCAAAGATACAGGATGGGGGACACGTGGCTCGAGAGCGGTATGTGTGAAAAAGATCTTGGGGTCCTTGTGGACAACAAGTTAAACATGAGCCAACAATGTCATGCGGTGGCAAAACAAAACAAAACAAAAAAAAAAAAAACCAATGGGATGTTGGCCTGCATCAATAGGAGCATAGTGTCTAGATCCAGGGAAGTCATGCTCCCCATGCTCTATTCTGCCGTGGTTAGACCAAACCTGGAATTACATTGTGTCCAATTCTGGGCACCACAACTGAAGGGAGATGTTGATAAGCTGGAATGTGTCCAGAGGAAGAGGGTGACTAAAATGATCAAGGGTCTGGAGAACAAGCCCTATGAGGAGCGGCTTAAAGAGCTGGGCATGTTTAGCCTGAAGAAGAGAAGGCTGAGAGGAGACATGGTGAGAGCCATGTATAAATATGTGAGAAGAAGTCATAGGGAGGAGAGAGCAGGCCAAGGGTCTGGAGATCAAGCCCTATGAGGAGTGGCTTAAAGAGCTGGGCATGTTTAGCCTGAAGAAGAGAAGGCTGAGAGGATACATGATGAGAGCCATGTATAAATATGTGAGAAGAAGTAATAGGGAGGAGAGAGCAGGTCAAGGGTCTGGAGATCAAGCCCTATGAGGAGTGGCTTAAAGAGCTGGGCAATGGCATTTTTAGCCTGAAGAAGAGAAGGCTGAGATGATACATGATGAGAGCCATGTATAAATATGTGAGAAGAAGTCATAGGGAGGAGAGAGCAGGCCAAGGGTCTGGAGATCAAGCCCTATGAGGAGTGGCTTAAAGAGCTGGGCATGTTTAACCTGGAGAAGGCTGAGAGGAGACATGATGAGACCCTATGTAAATATGTGAGGGGAAGTCATAGGGGAGGCACAGGGAGGGAGGGGGCGAGGAGGAGCAGCGGCAGGCTTCGCTACCAAGCTGGCAGCATGGTAGCCTACTGGGCTGTCTTCACCTTCGCAGGCATTGAGTTGGGTCCGCCTCTGCCCTCCATCTCAGTGTAGCTGCTGCAGGAGGGAGCCAAAGCCAGAGGGGCGGGGCCTCTCGCTGCTCCGCCCCACCCCCGCAGATGGCCCCGCCCCCGGTTCCGCCCCCCCGCTCCGTCTTCAACTCCTGCTGCTTTACCAGGCGGGCGAGGGTGTTTGCATGCAAAGCTAGCAGCAGACCAGTGGCGGAGGGGACAGCACAGCATGCAAACACCCTCGCCGGTCTGGTAAAGCAGCAGGAGTTGAAGCCGGAGCGAGGGGGGCGGGGCGGAACCGGGGGCGGGGCCATCTGCGAGGGCGGGGCGGAGCAGCGAGAGGCCCCGCCCCTCTGGCTTTGGCTCCTTCCTGCAGCAGCTACACTGAGATGGAGGGCAGAGGCGGACCCAACTCAATGCCTGCGAAGGTGAAGACAGCCCAGTAGGCTACCATGCTGCCAGCTTGGTAGCGAAGCCTGCCGCTGCTCCTCCTCGCCCCCTCCCCCCTCCCTCCCTCCCCCCGCCCTCCCTCCTCCTCAGGCTCCACCACGCGGGGATGCCAAGGGCGAGGGACACGAGGGAAAAATGATCCAAAAAAATTTATGCCGGGGTACAAGACGACTCCCCATTTTTGAGATGATTTTTCAGGCTTAGAAAGTCGTCTTGTACCCCGGAATATACGGTAATTTGACTGCAATACCAATTATATTTAGTATTTACTTGTGATATTGCTCTTTTATTATGTCTTATGTGTAATTTGCTGAAGATGGATAGAAAAAAGTTAAGACACTGTAAATGAAACGGCAGATAGAGTCACAGAAATATTACAGCTTGGATTGAATAACTAGCACATTCTTTTTTACATAGTGTTAAACTGAATTAAACTGTCAGTGCAACTCAGTTATGAAATCTGTAAACAAAGCAAAAATATTTTACATAAAAGGTAATGGGTACTTTCCCTCATTCCTTCATTCAAGGAACAAGACAGATTCAAAATATCTGGGAACTATCTTAATCTCTTTATGTTCATATGTGGATGCGGTGTGTGCACGTATTCTGGTAGCAAATACTGTAAAGCATTTGTAGTTGAAATATTACAATGCATGAAAATAAGACGAGACAATATCTGAGTCTATCTGCGGTGAGAAATTAAAATAAACCTGCTGATATACAAGAATTGCTGCATATTCCACAGGCATGCAATCACAAACCATTTGAATAAAGCCTGTTATTTACTTGCTGCCGAGTCATCAGGAAACATCTTCCCACAAATCAAGCAAATTTCTAGAGAGAATTTGAGAAGCAAAGCCACAGATTGCTAATAAGAAAGGGCCTTCCATTTTTCCTAATGTCTGTACGTCTTGTATTCCAGTCTTAAGGACTTTTGCCACTGTTATCTTACATATGTCCATGAACTGAATCTTACTAAATCAGATACTGAAATGGAAAATGCCTTAAATTGTGGGCAAATGAAGTCCCAGGAAAGGGTCATAAAAACAAGTATTCTACGGTCATCCTATTTATTTCACAGGTCCTATTTATTTCACAGGAGCCCCTGGTGGCGCAGTGGGTTAAAGCGCTGAGCTGCTAAGCTTGTTGACTGAAAGGTTGCAAGTTCGATTCCGGGGAGCGGTGTGAGCTTCCGCTGTCAGCCCCAGCTTCTGCCAACCTAGCAGTTCGAAAACATGCAAATGTGAGTAGATCAATAGGTACCGCTCCAGCGGGAAGGTAACGGCGATCCATGCAGTCATGCTGGTCACATGACCTTGGAGGTGTCTACGGACAACGCCGGCTCTTCGGCTTAGAAATGGAAATGAGCACCATACTCCAGAGTTGGGCACGACTGGACTTAATGTCAGGAGAAAACCATTACCTTTGCCTAAAGTCAGTTACAAAATGAAGAGGATGCTTATAGATGGATTGTGTGGTAACCTCCACAAATGGGGCATAGCTCACTATGTTTTAAAAGAATGGGACACATCTGGTTCATTTTGTATAAATACAGTTTTATGTTTCTTTCTTTGTAATTGTGGGGAAGTATGGTAAACAGGATAATAATAATCATAAACATAATCATCATAATCATCTTTATTTATACCCCGCCACCATCTCCCCAACGGGGACTCGGGGCGGCTTACATGAGGCCAACAACACATTACAATAAAATAAAATAAAACCAACGCATAAAACAACAACACAATAAATACATAAAACATGAGAATACAGTAAATAATATAAAATACAATAAAGGTCATTCACAATCCCAGTGACAGTAAGCGGGCCACTAATACTAAAAACTCAGGGTGAGATAGGAATTGAGCAGATTATTTGTGAGGGAGAGCACATAAAAACAGGGTCGTAGAAACAGGCCTTCATACAAGCCGGGGTGGGTGGGTAGTGTACTGCCTGTGCAAATAAAATGCAGAGCACCCCATGAAGAACTGGGTCTGGCAATGCCATCATTGGTTTTAAGACTCAATTCTGAAATGCTCATTGGACTTGCTGTGACCCTAAATTAAACCAAAGAAAGTTATCTGTAATATTCTAACATCTCTTTAGATCATATTGGGTTTTCCAGGCTATTTTTCAGTACAGAACACGGAGCAAAATACAATGGGCCATTGCTCTTCTTTGACTAATAACAACAGGATTGTTCCTAGTTGTATGAATCTATGTTATGAGGAATGCCATTTGCAAGTATTTGGCTGTGTTAACAATGTTGCTTGGTTTTTTCGTCTAGTACTGGAGTTTAGTACCAGTCTAATCCGGCAGACCTGAGCCATGGACGATGATTGTTCTAACATGTCAGCATCAGTGAGAAACACAACAGACAATGCTATTTTCATTCCAGGGGACTGACACAATTGGGGACGTGAGAGTAAATCACAATAGACTTTATCTGGACAGATAATACCAATTGCCTCATATCTGTGCAGAGACACAGGCATATTCTTTATTTGGTGCAGCAAATGACAAGACAGTGAACAAACAGGCATCCAAGAGCTACCTCGGAATATTTTTGGCTTGAACTCAGTTTCATGTCATTGGAGATAAGAACAGAGAGAGTAAAAGGCAAGGACCAGATACCCAGATTTGTCATGAGAATATAATTCCAACTGCTTTCTTAGGATATAAAGATAAATGCATGCTGTGATGCACTTCTTTATCAATGACCAGCTTTCATCCCCTGAATATTTAGTAACGGTGCAGTGTTTCTTCCTGATTATACAACTGTCCTCTAGAGGGCGATATTTCATCAATGGAAAGCCCTGCAGATATGCCAATGCTTATGGTTGCCTGCCAGAGATTACTTGTTAGGCATATAGCTCAAGTGGAAAGACTGATGAAAAAACAAAAATAAAAAAGTGCTGGGTATTTTGACAACCCACCAAACCAAATTGAATGAAACCTGCCAAATGCAACATGCTTGGAAAAATAGAATTTAGCCAAAGAAAACTGAAAGTGCAGCTGTAAAATAATACACTTTCACAATTCATTTTAAGGGCTCATTATATGGAACTCTGCAGTGAAGCAATAAAATACAGAATAGAAATCCATCCGATGAGACACCATGTCCATATGCTGGACAAAACAGATTTTAGGCTTACAGACAAAACTGCTTTTTTGCCCTATGTATAGTTACTGTTGATGGTGACTTGATAAGAGGCCTTTGTGTCTCAGAAACACAACAAAAAGATACTCAGCTCTTCTCAGTAATGGATTCCCACAGTTGAAAATAACCTCCCTGTCCATATTTTTAATAGATTACTATTAATAGGATAAACATTCCAGTAATATTTGAATGGTCACCTCTATTTTTAATCTGTGAAGATTATTTTTTCTGTAAACACTTCCTTATTCTCAAACACTGAAGAACAGAATAGGACACTATTCATTTTCAGTGGAAGTTATTTGCAGGATTTGTTGCTGAGGCCAACATAGGAAAAAGTAATACCGTGCAGAGATTCCTTCAAAGAAAAACAACTGAGAGTCCCTTTCTTCTAGCTACTAAGTCTCATTGTTGAGCTCAATGGTAGGAGAAAAAGCAGGAACCTTTCCTTCAGTTTAGATCTAGCACCATGACCTACTAGATTATTGCCTATTATGTGAAAGATTTTGGGGAACAGGCTAACCAAGTGAAGAGAGTTCATGAGTAATGTGCAAGTTCCAAAGTCTTTTCAGTCTCAAAGCAAGGTATCCAAACTTGAGGAATTCGTCCACCAAAGGCAGGAAGCCAGGGTGGGAATGTGGAAAACCATCAAAGCTGGGAAAAGCTTTCCTGGACAGCTGTTGGTCTCACTTGATTCTCCTCTCATTAAAAACAATACAATTTAATGGGTCATTTTAGGTTTTTAGGGCTGTATGACTATGTTCTAGAAGCATTCTCTCCTGACGTTTCACCTGCATCTATGGCAGGCATCCTCAGAGATTGTGAGGTCTGTTGGAATCTAGGAAAATAGGCTTTATATATCTGTGGAAAGTCCAGGGTGGGAGAAAAAACTTTCATCTGTTGGAGCTAGGTGTGAATGTTTCAATTGGCCACCTTGATTAGCATTTGATGTCCTAACAGTTTTAAGTTACTGCCTGGGGGAATTCTTTGTTGAGAGGTGATTAGCTGTTCCTGTTTGTTTCTTCTCTGGAGTTCCCCTGTGTTTGAGTTTTGTTCTTTAGGCCATCAAATGCTAAGCAAAGGGGCCCTTTCACACTACCTTGCAATTACTCCACTTAAGCTGCCGTGGTTGCATCCTGTGGAGTCCTGGGGTTTCTGGCTGTGAATTCAACGTGCGGCTCCATAAACTGCAAATCCCAGGATTCCATAGGATGGAACCATGGCAGTAAAAACGAACCATAGAACTGTGAATATATAGTTCAGAAGTGGCCAACTGTGGAAAGCCCATCAAATGTATTACACCATGGAGGGGTACACTCCTGCAAAAGAATTAAAATACTACAAAATTCTCCCAAATGCTCTCTATGTTTTTACCTCTCTCTCCTACATGTTTTAGGTCCAAGAAAATGCCCCGTGAGGGTAGGGCATACAAGACCCACAGGATGCATTTTGCCCATCTCTGATGCAGTATGAGAAGCTTCAGGACTAGAAGCATTGTGCAGGTGGGACTATGGCCAGGAACACCTCTGTATAGCTACAGGTAGTTTGAATCAACTACCTGTAGCTATACAGGTGTTCCTGGCCATAGCTCCTACCTTCACAATGCTTCTAGTCCTGAAGCTTTTCATACTGCATCAGTGATGGGCAAAATCCTCCAAAATCCAAAATCACCCACAGGGTGGTGGTGGTGGTGGTGGTGGTGGTTGTTGTTGTTGTTATTATTATTATTATTATTATTATTAAAGCCTATAATAGAGACTTTAGTTATATCCAGGCTACATTGCTGCAACACATCCCCTTTGACTTTTAGAATAGAATAGAGTAATTTTATTGTCATTGTACATTGTACAATGAAATTAAATGCCATCCCCAGTCACATTATATATGCAGAATTTCAAAACAAATCACCTTCCCTTCCATGTTTGAATCTCTGTTGCACAACACCTAATGCCACATCAGTGTGAAATCATAGAGTTCAATATAGTCATAGCTCTAGGATAAAAGCTACTCCTCAGTCTATTTGTTCTTGTTTTTATCATCCTATACTGTTTGCTAGATGGTAGTAATTAAAAAAGAATAAATAAAAGACTTGCTTTTATTGAAAGCTCAGCGAGTAAATATAGGATGAGCATCCCTTTTCCAGAATGGTTGGAACCATGAATATTTTGGATTTACATTTAATTTTTTTGAATACCTATGTTTGCATATATCTACATAATGAAATATCTTGAACATGAGATTCTAAACATGAAATTCATATGCGTTTCAGATATACCGTATATTCCGGCATATAAGACGACTGGGCATATAAGACGACCCCCAACTTTTCTAGCTAAAATATAGAGTTTGGGATATACTCGCCGTATAAGACCACCCCTCTTCCAATGCACACCAAATAAAATTTTAAAAAAATCAGATTTGACTTCAATATGGTAATTTTAATTCAAATGCTTCTGACATGCAGGTTCCTATGAGGGGGACATTGTACCTTACATTGGACATTATAGTTGTTCTTCCTCCCTTGAATTTCATTTACACTCTGGGTCCTTTACACCATGCTGGCAAGTATGAAAGCAGGCTTTAAATGGTTCAGATTACATGTATGTTGGCATAGAAGCTTGCATGCAAATAGAAGTCAGGCTTTGTACGATGAGTACTGAGGTGAAGGCAAAGCATTTGTAGAATTTTTATCTATAAGCAGTCTTTATAAATCAGGACCTCCTATCAGAAGAGAGGGGCAGGTTGGACCCTCATCCTTCAGAAATGTAGCATTTGGCATGGCACATGTTTACTTGGTCACATCTTGACATGTCTTCATCCTTAAATCACTGTGACAGCTTGAATTGTTTTAGAGTTTCTCAAGAACACAGCCAGGTGATGTTTAATTGTTAGAAGGGGAAAAGAGATCAGAAAAGAGGAAGGAGGGCCCTGGGTCAATAAGAGCTTTCCAGTTTGACTTCTGTCAAAACTGAAATGCAAAGATACATGATGGGGGACGCGTGGCTCGAGAGCGGTATGTGTGAAAAAGATCTTGGGGTCTTTGTGGACAACAAGTTAAACATGAGCCAACAATGTCATGCGGTGGCAAAAAAAAAACCCAATAGGATTTTGGCCTGCATCAATAGGAGCATAGCGTCTAGATCAAGGGAAGTCATGCTCCCCATGCTCTATTCTGCCTTGGTTAGACCAAACCTGGAATTACATTGTGTCCAATTCTGGGCACCACAACTGAAGGGAGATGTTGACAAGCTGGAATGAGTCCAGAGGAAGAGGGTGACTAAAATGATCAAGGGTCTGGAGAACAAGCCCTATGAGGAGCGGCTTAAAGAGCTGGATATGTTTAGTCTGAAGAAGAGAAGAATGAGAGGAGACATGATGAGAGCCATGTATAAATATGTGAGAGGAAGTCATAGGGAGGAGAGAGCAGATCAAGGGTCTGGAGATCAAGCCCTATGAGGAGTGGCTTAAAGAGCTGGGCATGTTTAGCTTGAAGAAGAGAAGGCTGAGAGGAGACATGATGACAGCCATGTATAAATATGTGAGAAGAAGTCATAGGGAGGAGAGAGCAGATCAAGGGTCTGGAGAACAAGCCCTATGAGGAGTGGCTTAAAGAGCTGGGCATGTTTAGTCTGAAGAAGAGAAGGCTGAGAGGAGACATGATGAGAGCCATGTATAAATATGTGAGAGAAAGTCATAGGGAGGGCGAAGGGAGGGAGGGAGGGGGCGAGGAGGAGGAGCGGCAGCCTTTGCTACCAATCTGGCAGCGTGGTAGCCTACTGGGCTGTCTTCACCCTCACAGGCATTGAGTTGGGTCCGCCTCCGCCCTCCATCTCAGAACAGCTGCTGCAGGAGGGAGCCAAAGCCAGGGGGCGGGGGCGGGGCCTCTGGCTGCTCCGCCCCATCCCCGCAGAGGGCCCCGCCCCCCAGTCCCACCCCCGTGCTCCGTCTTCAACTCCTGCTGCTTTACCAGGCCGGCGGGGGTGTTTGCATGCTATAATGTCCCCTCCGCCACTGGTCTGCTGCTAGCTCTGCCTCTGGCCTCAAAGCCAGAGCAACTGCCGAGGGAACCAAAACCGGAGCGTGGGGCGGGGCCATGAGGGGTGGGGTCCTCTTCTCCCACTGCCTCCCCGCTCCGGGTTTGGTTCCCTCGGCAGTTGCTCTGGCTTTGAGGCCAGAGGCGGAGGTAGCAGCAGACCAGTGGCGGAGGGGACAGCACAGCATGCAAACACCTCTGCCGGCCTGGTAAAGCAGCAGGAGTTGAAGCCTCCACGCGGGGGGGGGGGGGGGAGGGACCGGGGGGGGACCCTCCACGGGGGGGCGGAGTGTCCAGAGGCCCCACCCCCACTCCTCCAGCTTTGGCTCCTGTTCTGGGATAGAGGGCGGAGGCGGAGCCCACTGAATGCCGGCGAGGATGACGACAGCCCAGTAGGCTACCATGCTGCCAGCTTGGTAGCGAAGCCTGCCGCTGCTCCTCCTTGCCCCCTCCCTCCCTCCGCCCTCCCTCCTCCTCAGGCTCCACCACGCGGTGACGCCAAGGGCGAGGGACACGAGGGAAAATGATCCAAAAAAATTTATGCCGGGGTACAAGACGACTCCCCACTTTTGAGATGATTTTCCAGGCTTAGAAAGTCATCTTGTACCCCGGAATATACGGTACTTTAAATCCATATAGCCCGTGAATAATGGTAAACACAATATTATTAATAATTTTGTGCATGAAACAAAGTTTGTGTACTCTGAACATTAGAAAGTAAAGGTGTTGATCTCAGCCATGTATGTGGGTGATTTTGGATTTTGGAGGATTTTGTATATCTGAAGAACGGATGCTCAACCTGTAAAAGGAGAACGCCATTATCTGAAGGCATTGCAAATAGATTACAATTAGAGCATTCCCTCCCGAGGGAAAAATCTCTCTCCTTGGAGATGTGCCAGTGGCAGACAAAGATCTTTTCTTTAAGGCTGGCTTCTGGCAACTAACTGACAATAAGGGCAGAATGTGGTGGTGGGGAGGGGACTTTCATCTCAGATTTGCTTTGAAATTGTACTTCCTTTGGTTATTGTTCTAATAGACTATGGAATCATGTTCTTCTAATATTGTTTTTAAATGTATATTTCTTATTTAATTTATTTGTATCTATCAGTTCTACTTCCAAGAATGACCATCTACAGTTGGAAAATATTCCCCCCAAATTTCCAAAAGGTAAACCTTTTGTTATTTTATATATTTACTACACCATTGTATCATTAATGGGTTTTGGTATTCACGGGACTCCTGAACCAAACCCCAAAGGATACCAAGAGTCCCTTCTTTAAGGAAAAATGAAAGTATATAAATAAATACCTTATACTACTTACACCAACAAAATTGTTTGAAAGCACAGTATTCTTACTATCACCCCCCTTCCCTTGAAAATGTATCACTCAACCAATCTTAGTATGGCTATGATACAAATGATCTGTTGAAAGCTACATAATAATAACAATAACAATAACAACAACAGCCCTTTATTTGGGTTGTGGTAGGTTTTTCAGGTTTTATAGCCATGTTCTAGAAGCGTTCTCTCCTGACGTTTCGCCTGCATCTATGGCAGGCATCCTCAGAGATTGTGAGACCTCACAATCTCCGAGGATGCCTGCCAAAAATGCAGGCGAAACGTCAGGAGAGAATGCTTCTAGAACATGGCTATACAGCCTGAAAAACCTACAACAATCCAGTGATTCCAGCCATGAAAGCCTTCGATAACCCTTCATTTATATCCTGCCATCATCTCCCAAAAGGGACTTGGGGCGGCTTACAAGGCACTACAAGTGTACTATATAACATAAACAATACATGAGTTTAAACACAATACCACATAAAAGTTATAAACACAAGCACTATTAACACATAAAATAAAAACAGTTTAAAATGCAATAATGCAGTAATGAATGCATGTTATTTATAGTAATTCGTGAGATTTTGCAACACAAGATGATTAAAAAAACACGATATTGAAATTATATGAACAAGTGTATATCCTACAAGCAATTGAATAAATTGAGTTCCTAGTTTTTATGTGATTTTCTTCCCCTTTCTTCTGAACATTAGCCAACCAGGTCACTTGAGCACCAGCTTTGGACACATTTCTAGCTGGTTTGGGAGGAAAGTAGGGAAGTTAAGTCTTTCTTTACAAATTTCTCTGGAATTACCCATTCTAGCAACATTACGTCCAGCATTGCATATTGACTCATGCAAGACTTTTCACTATGAGCAGATAATTGGTCAAGGACAATTTCTACCACATTGTGTGCATTTATACTTTAAGACAAAGTGCTATGTGTGGCTACATGAGGGAGAAGAAATATTTTAAGTGGAAAAATAATTAGAACATAGAAAACTTTTGAAAGCAAACATATTATAAATTTGTAATTTGATTTTCTATAAAGTGGACTAAGTGATTGTTGAAAGAAATGCAAAGCTTTGAAATTCTGAACAGGTACCAAGAAGTAACTTTGACATTGTTGAAGGAAGTATATAAAGCTATTCATTGTTCTTAGTTCTGTGAACAACCAGGCAAATATGGAATGAAATCATATACTTTATTGGCCTCTCAATCCTAACCTCTTTTTATGATTTCATTGAAGTTCTTTTCACTGTAAATAGTTTTGAAAAGCTGTTGGAATTGCTTTACTACAGAATACCCTTGGGGAGTTTCTATACTTTCTATAGTTATGCTGTAGCTCAATGATGTCTCAAATCATAGCTATAAAGAATGAGTATTTACAGTGGAAGGTAAAGCATCCAGCAGTTTCATTTAAAGCAAACGAGCAAATGAACAAACTTGCATACCTGCTCTGCCAAGGAGCTGCTGTATTTTTTAGACATCCTTTTCCTCATGGTCTCTTTTACAGATTTCACCTTTTTACCAAGGGATATGCGAGAAGTCGAAGGGGATTTGATCACTTCTTTGTAAATAAATTCACCATCTTTCCCCTGTAAAATGAAAGGAAAGTCAAGTAAACACTGTCAGCCTTCAGTATCTTAAGAGCCCCAGAACAAATGCAAAAAAGAGACCACAGATGAAATGGACTTTTGCTTGCCTTTCATAAGACTTCACAAAAACACAGCATCTGCTTCTGCTAAAGTGTTTTCTGTAATATCCCCATGGATCATTTCATGGGGGAAATGATATCAGTGCTTCTAACCTGTGTGCGAATGATGGCCTCATTTATGAAGTCGTGATTGCTTATGAAGCTGTATAAGATTGCTTTTCACTTTCCCTTTCCCTCTTCTCTGCACATGCTTGCCTGAGTTTCCTAGCACAGCCATACTTTGCAATAAATCAGAGGCACATTTGAACTACAGTCTTATGGCACTTGTGACTCCACTTTAATTGCCACATAAGCCTCCTCTGTTAATCTGGTGTTGGTATCTGTCCTTCTCTAAAAAATTTTTAAAAACTGTACTAAATTATCATTCCTTGCATACAAAAATATATTAATATCAAGAAGGTGAAAGAAGCAGCTGAATTTCTGAATTAAGCCTACAGAATCAATAAAGTATTTAAAATAAAGAAGAAAGGGCAAGAAAGATATAAAGAATCAGTTGAAATGCAGCAAGATCCTTCATGGCAGTGGTTCCCAATCTGTAGATCTCCAGTGTTTTGGCCTACAACTCCCGGCCAGTTTACCAGCTGTTAGGATTTCTGGGAGTTGAAGGTCAAAATATTTGGGGATGCATAGGCTGAGAACTGCTGCTTTATGAACTATTAGAAAACTAACTGTGTTATATCAAGTCTGGGTCTATGCAACTCACCACTCCAATGGTACAAATGGCAATCTGGATACTTCCAGAAAGTCACAAAAGGCAACCAGTCTAGTAGACTCAAGTGCCTTGAAATAAAGAGATTCTGTTCTGTTACCATAGATAATAACGACAAGCGCATCATCTGGGAATCTGCCTAATCCTTTTAAAGAGGTATCAAAGATAGTGGCCATTGCTTGTAACAGTGAATTCTACAAGTTAATGCACTTCTGTTTGTCAAGAACCTACCGCAGCTCAATTTCACCGAATAATCTTGAGTTCCAAGAAGAAAAGAGAAGAATAACAATTCTTCAGTCCTGGGCCCAGTACTGTTCAATACCTTTATTAATGAAGGTTTAGAGGGTATGCTTATCAGGGGAGATAAAGGGGGGTATGATAATAATAATAATGACGACAATGACAATGATGATGATGATGACACCAAGTTAAAAGAGATAGCTAATACTCCAGAGGACAAGATCAAAATTCAAAATGACCATATCAGATTAGAGAGCTGGGCCAAAAATAACAAAAATAATTTCAACAAGGACAGATGTGAGATGTTTAGGCAGAAAAAATGAAATGCGAAAATACAGGATGGGCTCGACAACTGTACATGTGAAAAAGGTCTTGTACTCTTCATGGACAACAAGTTGAACATGAGTCAAAAGTGTGATGCAGCAACTTAAAAAGCTAATGGGATTTTGGGCTGCATCAAAAGGAATATAATGTCTAGATCAAGGGAAGTCATGATGCTTCTCTATTCTGCTTTGGTTAGACCTCACCTGGAATACTGTGTCCAATTCTGGGCATCACAGTTCAAAAGAGATATTGACAAGCTGGAAGGTGTCCAGAGGAGGGTAACTAAAATGATCAAGGGTTTAGAGACCATGCCCTATGAGGAGTGTCCTAAAGAACTGGGTATTTTTAGCTTTCAGAAGAGAAGGTTCCTGCAAACCTTAAAACTAGGACTCGGAACAGTGGGTTCAAATTACAGGAAAGTCGATTCCACCTGAAAATTAGGAAGAACTTCCTGACCGTACAAGCTGTTCAACAGTGGAACTTTCTGCCTTGGAGTGTGGTGAAAGCTCCTTCCTTGGAAACTTTTAAACAGAGGCTAGATGGCCATCTGTCAGGGATACTTTGATTGTGCTTTTCCTGCATGGCAGGGGGTTGAACTAGATGGCCCATGTGGTCTCTTCCAACTTTATGGTACTTTGATTCTATGAGGAGTAGAGTTTATTTTTAAAGAGGAAAGACTCTTTTGTGAGTTCAGCCTGCTGCAGCTCCAGCTGCAGCTCACCACACCTCACCCTGGAAAGTCCAGCCATCTGTCCAATATTCCAGTTGGGAATTTTTCCGAACCATTTCCATCTCACACTCACACACCGTGTCAGCAGCTCAGGATTTCAAAGAGATTTGGATGTTTTCAGACAATAGGAGGATGCATTTCAGTAACAGAACTCTGGATTCAACTTGAATTTTCCCCTAGACTGCTCTCAACAAATGCCTTGTGTGAGTACAAAGCTAACTCCAGGAGTAGGAAAAACAAAAGCTTTAGAAGTCAAAATTATACTCTATAGCAACAGTGGCGAACCTATGGCATACATACCAGAAGAGGTACACAGTATCCTCTCTACTGGCATGTGCGCCGTCACCTGCCCCCCCCCCCCAAATCTGACCCTGAATTTAACTGATTTTAACTGAGAATGCTCTCTTCATGCTTATTTACTATCCTCAGTGCTGTGTTATGCCTGAGTTATGTGAGGAATGTGGCTTTATTCAGTGGGTGGATATTTTTAAATGATGCGGAAGGGATGCTTCTCACTGATTTGATCCTCCTGGCCCGTATCCTGCCTGGCATGCAAAAGCCATGAATCACAAGTGTCAGAAGGGAGGAGACAGATGATTTCGGCCAGAGATCCCCATCTTCCTGGCATGTGCAGAAGAAAAGAAAATGGCTTGTGGTTGCCTAGGTAACACCTATTTTCACCTGTCCCCACGTTACATTTCCCAAGTGAGAGCGAAAATACACAAGTGCAAAATGATATCAAACAAATTAGAAAGCTCAGAAAAAAGATACTGCTTCTGAGCAGGCACAAGGTTGATTGTGATTTCAGATCTAATTATGAGATAAAGAAGAATCAAATTGTGCATTCCTGCTGCTTGCCAAACAGACTGCCAGTTTTTTTCCTCCCTTGTGCTAAATCTTCAAAAAGAAGGTTTGCAGTGACATGGTAAAAATTGGAGGTCCCATATTGAGACTGGCCTGTCACTCAGAGAAACTTCCCAGCCAGTCGATATTAAAAAGATTACCCACTGAACCTAAGCTTCTGCCTCCATACCGTAAACTGCCATTAAGTTTCTGTGTGGCTTAGAAAAAGGCAGGACTGATCCTGAACATTGTGCTGAACCTCTTTGAACGTCAGATGTAAATGTCTTTTCTAAGCTCCAAAACAAGATCTGTCTCCTTATGTTAAAAACAGCTCTTTGCAGTGACAATACAATCATAATTCCATTTAATCTAAATGAACATTAGTGTACGTTACATGCAAAAAGTTTAGATCCAAACTGTATTTTCATTACATTAATTACATAATAACAGACATTAATTTATTTTAGGTTGGTGTTCTGACCAGCAATTTCAATTGTTATTATTATATGACATGCAGTTCACATGGATAGATAGTGTGTAGTGAAGTACATCTCAAAATAAGGTTCAAAATGTTGAGTTGTCAGCTCAGTTTGTATGAGCTGAAAATAGATGCTACTTTTCTGAACCTTAGAAATACTACCATGGGAATTAGCACTATATTATTAAGTCAGTATAAATGCCACTATCAGGATACAAATAAGAAAATACAGGTAGTTTTGTATCTGAACCCGTATCTTACACTCACCATCTGATCCAAATTATTTCCAGTGTGCAGCGAGCGATTAGTCAAGTCAAAACCACCAAAGCTGCAGGTCCTCTGTGAAGTAAGAAAGAGATTTGTCAAACGGGCTACAAATAAACTGGAATCCATATGTTCCAAAATACACCACACAAAGAAATGAATTATACAAATAATGATAAAAAGTAAAACATGATGAGAAACTTAAAAGATTCTGGCGTTATATTCATGCGTCATCATGTTGCTTGTTTTAAAACCACTGAGTTTCACTTTTAAAAAAACCACTGGTTCAGGATGCTTCACAAATGAGTATCTGAAAAATTTCTGAAGGAATGCTATCTCATAATTGTTCCTAGCTCCACTTTTTGCTAAGGGGATACAAGAACAACATAAAAACTTTTTACGTAACTGAAATCTACATTGCACTGGAACAATTGTGGAAGCAAATAAAGTCCAGAATTTGAAGGAAGGGTTCTGCTTCTCTTATCAAAACCTCACCCTACTTCCCTCTGAAATCTCTATGGATTCTCAACATCTGATCAGTATAACTAGGGAACCACAAATGGAGTACTCTTTTTGGTCTCAAACAGAAGTGCAGAAGTCTGTATGTGTGTATAAGAAGTTTCTGACATAATGTGGTCATTTTAGACCAATCATCAAGAAACTCTATGTACCTATCGAAACATAGTAGGTCTGGGAAACCTCTCAGAAGATATCCTTAATTCTTCATCAAATCAGCTATTTCCCTTAACTTTTCCCTGGAAGGTAAATGAGTAAGGATCCAATTCTTGGAAAGCATTAGCTCCTTATTTCCCACCAAGGCCTCTATGATACAATGCAGCTTTGTTAATGCTACAAGAGAAAGTAGGTTATATTTAAAGAGGCACAATCTACCAGAATGAATCATTTTCAGTTCATCAAGCCAAGCCAGAAATACCAATACTGTTAGCATTGATCGTAGTTTTGTCACCTACACATCAACATTTTATGGCACCCCTTTCTTATACAAATTTTTAAAAAGCACACTTGGTAAAGCTACATTTTCATAATTAGGCAGGAAATACTTGGGTCTTGCTCATAGCCCTCACTTATAAACATATACAGGCAGTCCCATAGTTATGAACAATATAGGTTCGGAAGGTTTGTTCTTAAGTTGAGTCTGTATGTAAGTCGGAAAAAGGACATTTCAAAAGTGTAACTCCAGCCAAATATATATATATGGGGGGGGGGGGTTAGGGAGTGGGAGGTTTGGATAGCATAGCGAAGAGTTAACACCCCTGTTGTGTTTGTTTTGCTGTCTGTTCCCCTGTTCAGAAGATTTCACCTCACTTTCTGTCCCTGTGATAATCAGATTTGGAAAAATTTGGCTTGTTGAGGAAACAAGGATTGGTGATAAAGCTTCGGTGGAGACCCCCGTTCCCCGTAATAACTCTTCCAGGAGTGAATTTCCTCCCTAGAGGTAGATTCTCTCACTTCCTGTTGTCTCACCCCCATCTGTAACTATGAGTTGTTTGTAAGTCATATGTTTGTAACTCGGGGACTGCCTGCACTGCACTGAACAATTGCTATTAAATTTTACAGGAGGAATTTCATCTCTTTTTGAAGGCAACCAGCCTGGATGTTCTCTTATTAGTGTCCGTTCCCCCCCCCCCCCCCTTCTATCCTATCTTAGAGTAATTATAAAACCTTTCAGAAAAGAAAGGTATAAGAACTGGGATTCAATTATTATCCCATATCATACAGTATTATACCAGCAAGGTGTCACATTGATGCATTACAGGAAACACCTCCATTATATTCTTATATAAAGTATTTTGCTAGTGTGTAATCCAATTTATCTTGACTAGCAAGCTGCCTCTAAAAACCTGCATTAACAAAGCATCTATTTGTCAAACAGACCTGGTTGGTGACCAGGAATTAAAATTAACTTCAAAAAACAAAACCAAACCCAAAAAACAAAACCCTGAGAAGTTATCAGGCAATTACCAACAAAGTTAATAGATGAACATATGGTTTTAAAAAGCAACAGGAAATGAAAGGAAATGAAAACTTAACATCTATAAATATCTAAAGAGATTAAACAAGCCTGTTTGCAGCCAATACATGTTACTTATGAATGTATACTTACCACAAAAGTCAATGCTGGGCTGTGTGATATCATGTGTGGTGCAAACAAAGCTACAGCCAAAATATATTTTGGGGGAATATGTTGAATGGACCATAAAACTGAATGTCACATCAGTATTTAGATCAGGGGTCCTCAAACTTTTTAAACAGTCCCTCAAACTGTTGGAGGACCGGAATATAATTTGAAGAAAAAAAAAAAGAATGAATTCCTATGCATACTGCACATATCTTATTTGTAGTGCAAAAAGCACTTGAAAACTATACAACAATTAAAATGAAGAACAATTTTAACAAATATAACCTTATTAGTATTTCAATGGGAAGTGTGGGCCTGCTTTTGGCTGTTGAGATAGGATTGTTGTTGTTATTGTTGTTCTTGTTGTGTGCTTTCAAGCCATTTCAGACTTTGGTTGACCGTGAGCAAGGGCCAGGTAAATGACCTTGGAGGGCCGTATCCAGCCCCCGGGCCTTAGTTTGAGGACCCCTGATTTAGATATTCAAGTTAAACTGCTGATGTTTGTTTTTAAGCACTTACTCCATATCTTCCAATGGGTTGATGAATGATGTGCCAAACAAAGCCAGTGGATGAAAAATAATTGGGGGCTTCAACACAATCCAAAAACATATTGATACACATTCAAAAGGTATACGCATGCCTTGACCACCAGATGCCAAACATAAATGTAAACAGAAGACAAGACACCACACTGACTGAACAAAAGGCTATCATAGCTCTCTGAAGTTGCAGTAAGCATGAAAGATATTCTTAGAGGAAGAAGGTGTGTAGAGGCATTCATAAGCAGTGTAGCAGGCTCTTTGCCTTCTTAAAAGAAGAAAAGAAGGAAGTAATTAGAGGCTCAAATTGCCTCCACCCGCATCCCCTTCCCCTCCCAAAAAAAGGAAAGAGAAAGGGGCAGAGCTTTCTTGCTTATGGCACAAGCCAAAATATCACAGTTAGAACACAAAGGGATTTGGCTTCTTGTTAACAAAATAAAAAATAAAAAGCTATGCAGGATGTTAGGATAAATTTGTGCAATGAAATTGCATGTTCTTTAAAGAGAGTATCAAGATGACCATACCCAATTATGCATGTTTGCTATGTATCTAGAATAGCCTCTGCTGAAATGTTATTTCACTCTCCCCAGCAAAATAAGATTGCAAAAGAGGAATCTAGGAGACGTTCATGACAAAGAAGGGTAGAATCAACTAAAGAATGAAACATCTGGGGAAAGAGTTGGGTGCCCATAGCAGACATTAATGTACCCTCACAGCAGTTGTTAGTTAAATGCAGCTGCAGAGCTGACTACAAGTGAGTAAGAATAATTACGTGATTTTGTCCACCATGGTCACTCCCTTAAAAATAAAAGGTTTTCTAGAAATCTTACTATTGTTATGTGTAATTGTTTCCAGTGAAATCTCTTTTAGTCTTATGAATCCTTTTACGGCTCCAGGAAAACAGGGCAATTATCTGTTTTTCCCTCAGTATGAAAGGAACATGAAAGTCATTGTACAACCAATGCTTTGCCCCAGGAGACTGTTGTTCAGCAGGCCTTAATTCAAAGTGTAACCCAGACAGGGTTTGCCATATGACCTTTGACAAATTAAAAGCCCCCAGGGTCCATTTCCAATTTATGAGAGTGGAAAAAGCCCTCCCCGCTTTCCAGGGCCATTTGAGAATGTGAGATGCTTCCAAACAGACTAGCACTATCAGCTAAAAGTCACTGTGGATCTACTCTGTGTAAATATATGGCAAGTGTGGATGTCACAGGATGCTTCCTGATGTCAGACCCAACTTAGCATTGCCAATAAATATTGCAATTTTAAGCCCAACAGCACCTGGAAGGTTGCATGATTCCCAGATGTGCCCTTGTGACTTAAATCCAGTAGGCAAATTCATCGACTCAACTGTTGTGAGATAAATCAATGCTTAGCTAAATCCACCGGTTCAGAGAGTTTATTCTAGTTGTGCCTAACAATAGCAATTCTGACTTAGGAATAAGGGTATGTATGCACCTTTAGGGGTTTTGTGTGTGTGTGTTTGTGTGTGTGTGTCAGGAGCAGCTTGAGAAACTGCAAGTTGCTTCTGGTGTGAGAGAATTAGCTGTCTGCAAGGATGTTGCACGGGGATGCTTGTATGTTTTGATGTTTTACCATCCTTGTGGGAGGCTTCTCTCATGTCCCCGCATGGGGAGCTGTAGCTGACAGAGGGAGCTCATCCATGCTGTCTCCAGATTTGAACCTGTGACTTGTCAGTCTTCAGTCCTGTCGGCATAAGGGTTTAACCCATTGCACCACTGGGAGCTCCTGACCTTTAGAATACTTGTTTATATAAAACAGCCCCATGAATATTGTAGGGTTTTCCTAGGCAAGGGATACTCAGATGTGGTTTGACAATTCTTTCCCTGCAAGACAGCATCTGGCATTCATGGGCAGTCTCTCATCCAGATACTACCCAGGGCTGATCCTTCAAAGATCAAATAGGATCTGGTGCCTTTGGGGTTAAATTCTACTCCTGCCTCCACCAAACAAACTACCTCTGAGTTGAAGCCCAGGTGTGTTTACTACAATATATATGAAGTAGAAGCAAAGAAAGGTATATTTATAATATGTTATACTGACAAATGGCAATTTAGATAAAATTATACTTTGTTTTTTTTTTAAATGATGATTTACACTAAAAACATAATGTTTTATTACTATTGTTATTAAACACAAATCTCTTTTTTCTTCTTCTGAGGTATTTTCCTGCACTTAATCACCCCAGACCAATGTGTTTCTCCATAAAATTTTGCCAGTTTCAACACTGGGGACCAAGACGCTATGTCCAAACACTTATTAGAACATAATGTTGGCAAGTATTAGCTGGTGTGGGGGCGATAGAGAGAAGAAGAAAAAGCCAATGAACTACTCAAGTGTTAAGATGGAAAAACATACAAGCAATGCTGACTGCAACCTCACGAGAGCTGGAATGCCATCTTCAATAATAACATTTGGACTCACAGACTTTTGGTGGATTCTCAAGAGAACCCTTTTAGTACAGCGGTCCACTGTGGCAGCCCATTTCCTCTTGGCCTCCTCCTCCTCCTCCAGCAAGCATCGCCTCAAATCCTGTTCCTCAGCTTTACTCAGTGTCCTGTCAGTAACGGGCCGCACCAGATGGGACAGGTTGAGGTGGCTGTACAGGCTCCTCTCCACCACATATGTGATATTGAACTCGCTGACCGAGTTGCGCCCTCGTAGCCTTCTGTTCGGAAAGCCACAGCTTCCTCCTCCTCCCCCCTTGCTTTTGTGACGAAGAAGCTGTAGGTCACAGATCGAAGGAGACACACCTTTCCTAGCAGGACGCTGGTAAAGAAAGGCTCTAGAACACGAGTAGTTAGAATCACTCTTTTTCAGTCGGATTTGCTTCTTGACACTTTGAATTTCCTCCAGGGATACTAGGACATGGTGCTTGCGTCTATTGTCATAAAAGCAAACACTTTCTTTACTTACCCCATGGTTCAGAGAGCCAAGGTTTTTCTTCATTTCTCCATCAGTCAATGAGCGGCAAACTTTGGGAGCTTTCTCCTCTTCTGGGTAGGAGAAGAAAGTCCCAAGTTTCTTTGGGGGTTTAATAAGGCCACGGCTTTCAGATTTACTGAAGGTCTTGAGCAATTTCCTGTTAGTACCCCAGTTGTCTAGGCTGCTGGATGAAGGAGATGTGGTCAGGGAATTACAGTCATCCTCTGGCTGCTTCTCAAAAGAGTTATCCGAAGAAGGTTGCTTCTTGTGGACTCCAGAGTAAAGTGCTGATTTGTCATCTGGTACAGGAGAGCTGTCAATGGAACGTTCTTCTGCACATAAAAGGAAAACACAAAACAAAAAGAGGAAGAAACCATCCTATTAGTTTTTATTTTCTCAAAGACTGAGAAAGAAGATTGCAAGAATAAATGGAACTACTTAGCTATAATGAATGAACCAGAATGAACCAGAATGGCAATTATCTAGTGATGCTGAAGAAAGCCAATACAATGGTGTAGAAAACTTGTGAATAAAGGGTGAAAATCCCACACCCATTAACCTAGAAGGAAGATTTTGTTCCTTGGTGCCCAAAGTCACTAATAGGTTTTTATGGCTAAACAGGGATTCATATCTTGATCTTCCAGAGTCCTAGTCCAAAACCGAAATCATTGTACCATGCTGGCTATTTTTTAAATATATACTTTTAATAAATAAAAATAATAATAAAATAAAATAACCAAGAGTCAGGAAGAACTGTTATACAAATATATTGTCTGCAAACATAGTAGAACATATTTCAGGGAACAAGGAATATTCTTTAAATGTTTTACCCAAAAGGATATGCTGTTCTAGGTAAAAGAATCCATGACTAGGGAGTTCATTGGGTCTCTGGCATCTATGATTATGTCTAGATTTGAAGAAAATGATAGGTAGTTTCTCTCAGTATATTCACTGTTGGGCTGAATATAGTAGGAATCACAATAAATAGAACTACTGAGGTTTAAATCCAACCTACATGGGCCCAGATTTGGGAAACTATCTTTAAATATCTTCCTGTTACACATAAAAAGCATGCATTCCACATTTCAAACTCTTGATCTATTTTGATACAGAAGAGCAAAAAATAGAAGGGATGGAATTAAATGAGATATTTAACTTAGATTGTATGTCCTGGAAATTATAACCAAAATCAATAACATATCCAACCAAAGCTGGGGATGGGGAGGAATTATATGTCTTTCAGACATGTTTCAACTTTAACTCCCAGCATTCAATATCATCACTGATGGCTGGGCCTGCTGGGAGTTGCATTCAAGCATTTGGATGACCACACCATTCCTACTTCTACATAAAGCTTTGTATTTTATATGCCTATTTTCATTTTGCTCTCAGAAATAACATACAATGTACATAATATTTCATCATCTAAAATTGCAATAGTGTATTGAAAAAGACAGAGAAATACTGAGAAAATAGAGTGATACTTAGAAAACAGAAGATCATGTGAAATACCAATACATATAGGACTGCAAGATAAACAACTCATCAAGCTTCCTTTGAAGTACTGTCTTTAGTTCTGGGTGCCTTGTTTTAAGAAGGATATAGACAAGCTGGAGTGGATTCAGAGAAGAGCAACAAAGATTGTAGGGAAAAATATTCCTGGTTAGCTATATTGGCCATGCAGCAAAATACAGTAAAATCTGGGACAACTTTAAAGCATAGAATAGAATACACTAAGCAAGCTTTTGAAGATTCACTGGCTTCCTCGCCAAGCAATGATGTTAAAAATCAGACAAGAGAAAAATAGTGATGGCCTACATTCTGGCTGAGCTGTAGTCAGCTAGGCGGGCACTGGGGGATTCAATAAAGGCAAAAGCACCTTATTGGTCTTGTGAGGACTAAGGGCAAAGAACAATTTTTTTTGTCATGTCAGGAGCGACTTGAGAAACTGCAAGTCACTTCTGGTGTGAGATAATTGGCCGTCTGCAAGGACGTTGCCCAGGGGATGCCCGGGTGATTTTGATGTTTTTATCATCCTTGTGGGAGGCTTCTCTCATGTCCCTGCATGAGGAGCTGGAGCTGATAGAGGGAGCTCATCCACCTCTCCCTGGATTTGAACCTGCGACCTGTCGGTCTTCAAGTCCTGCTGGCACAGGGGTTTAACCCACTGCGCCACCGGGGGCTCCATACAAAGAACAATAAAAGACAAGTAATAAATGGTAACTCTCATTAGCAACATAGCAATAACCTCCTTTGGGATTCCATTGTTTCTCTCCTCTGCAAAACTGACTCTTACTTTTTAGGCAGAGAAAGCTAATTTTTTCAAGAAGTCTCAGTAGGACTACATCTGGGAAAACCTTTAGGTGCTGTATTGGTACAACTTGCTAAATTACAATCCAATGGGAGTAAAGAGAAGACTGATATAACTGCATTCTTATGTATATCAGGGCATCACATAGTAGAGGATGATTGGGTTGCTGTGTTTTCCGGGCTGTATGGCCATGTTTCTGACGTTTCACTCACATCTACACTGCCCTGAGTCACCTTCGGGCTGAAAAGGGTGAGATAAAATGTGGCAAATAAAAAAAAAATCTATGGCAAGCATCCTAAGAGGTTGTGAGGTCTGTTGGAAACTAGGCAAGTGAGGTTTATATATCTGTGGAATGTCCAGGGTGGGAGAAAGAACTCTTGGCTGCTTGAGGCAAATGTGAATGTTGCAAGTGACTGCCTTGATTAACATTTAATGGGCCTTGTAGCTTCAAAGCCTGTCTGCTTACTGCCTAGGGGAATCCTTTGTTGGGAGGTGTTAGCTGGCCCTGATTTTTTCATGTTGGGAATTCCCCTGCTGTTTGAGGTGTTCCCCTTTAGAGGATGATTATTTGTTCTCCAGCATTTCAAAGGTTAGAAACATATCTAATGTTTCTAAAATTACAGCATGATACATTTTGATTCAACAATAGAAATAACTTCTTGACAATAATAATGGTTTGGCAATGGAATCAATTGCCTAGAGACATGGTGGTGTCTCCTTCTTTGGAACTCTTCAAAAAGAGGCTTGTGCCTTCCAACTCTATGGCTATTAATAAAATAAAATAAAAATGCTTAGATACTGGTTTCATTAAGTAGGTCAGACAGATCACTCTTATAGATCAGTTCTAGCTCAGTTAAGTTGTAATAAATTTATTTTCAGCTTATATCCCACTCTCCCATTTGGTGCCTAAGAGAAACAAAAGTAATAATAAAAAGATATACGACAACAATGTAGAAAAAAGAGAAAATGGACACAAATATTTAATTAAAACTTATAAAAATGGGTGACATTCAATTAAGTCACAACCTCATCTAAAGAATAATGTCTTCAGACATTAATATCCAGAGAGAAGGCTAGAGAAACATTCTACAACCAAACCTTAAGCACAATCTCTGAAGAGCCCCACTATATACATGGATATTTTAAAGAACATGCCATTCAGAGGCAGCCATTTAGTAGCCTACTCCCAAGTTGTTTAGGTCAAAACTGTAACTACATGGACCAAACCAGGTGGTGGAGTCTAATGTGGAAGCCGCATGGTCCCTATAACTTGTCCCCATCAATTAGTCAACTTGCAGCATGTGGGACCATGTGACATTTCACAACAGTTTTCAAAGACACCTTGAACCTACTGTAGTCATCCAGATGTACTTTAATTAAAGTACGGATTCCACAGCCCAAGGTAGAACCTATACCTTGTCATGGGCATAGTAGACACATCACCTAGAATATGTAAAGAGATTATTTGCTACAACTGATACTTGGATATGCAAGCGCAAGCTGCATTTCTGCATTGAATCTAGCATCAAACTTGGGTCTTCAAAAAAGTGCAGTGCTATATAGAAGAGATTAAAATTTCATTTCCTCATTTGCTTATTTTTTGATCATGTAGTCCCAGTCACTTTGGCCAGGGAAACCTTAATATTATTTCAAATTTGATAGGAAAAGACAACTTTTTTTGCTTGAGTGTTCATCTAACATTGTTTACCTTTAATGGCAATAGTTAGGAAGCACGCCAGCATTCCTGCTACATTGTCCATAAAGATGCAGTCATTCCATGAAATTTGTGGGAAATTCTCTTTTATCACAAGAACAAGACCATGGGAATCACTTCCTATCACACTGATTAGGCTTATTTTATTTCAAATACAACATTAAACCATATTTCTTGCTGAATGAGCAGAGGTAAATTCCTTATCTCCCTATTTATGTTTGAAAAATAGAACAAACACAAAAATTATGTTTAAAGCAAATTATCCAAATTGTGTCAAATGTGATTCTGGTTTGGAATTTGGCTGGATTCATACAAAGGAGTAAATGGTAGACAGTTTCTTATAAACTAGACACATAAGCTTTTACAGTAAACTTCTCAACCTGTGTATGAGTGAAGGGGATGAAGAAGAAAATGAAGCATCTTATAACTAATTTTTAGAACAAATCATGGTTTGTTCTTAACTCAAAATTGAGTGATGATTTATTATGTAGGTTTTCTCTAGTTTGTGCTCAAAGATCTGCAGATGTATACTTGGCTGTCAATCTCAGACATGATACACCAAGCAGGGAAATAAATAAAGTCACATCTGTGTCAAAACTTCTCTCTGTTGTAGCCTGCATTAAAACGTATTTGTGTTACTTAAGAATTGGAGTATTTTTTTAAATGTTTTTACAAAAAAGATTTTTTAAAGTCTTAATGTTTGTTCTCATTTGGCTCATTAAAAATATCATGTCAAATCAAGCCAAACGTATAATCTCCACTTTATTTTCCAATCAAGGGTTAAATCCAGTCTAGTAACGAAAGAAAATCTTCTCCTACTTCCACCCAACTGAACCGCATGAGTTTTCTGACAAGACTCATCACTCCCTGGTGAAAGAATAATTTACAGAGCTTGAAGGGAGTGGTTCCAGTCAGGCAGATGTTTCAGCATCCCAAGAGAAATCCACTGGCCTCCTAACCTATGGGGTAAGCCCCCCACTTGCATTAACCTCATCACTCTTCATTCCCCACAGCAGAACAGCTCATTTAAGAGTCACATTTTAGAACTCCAAAACTTGCAGGGAAGCATCATGAGTGAAATAAAGAGGCAGAAATTCCTGTGTGTTATGGAAAACCCTACAAGTTTACCAGAAAAGATGATCCCATCTCCTTCTTCTGCCGACTTGCTGTTTCCCACAAATCCCTTGAGGCTATACCGAGTACGACTTATCATCATTGAAAGATTTACCCAACTCTTGGGAAATAACATCTTCATGTCTCTTTATGATAACCAGAGTCAATATTAGTATCTGATACTATATGCTGCACCAGAAAAAAGCATTGTATATGGGAACAAATAGGCTTTCTGGTGAATGTCCCAGCATGCAAATGAATGAGCTTTCTGAAAAATGCCCTAGCATGCTAACAAATTCTGCTATGTTTGCAAAGCCACCCATAACTCTCAATTCAGTAAAATAAAAACAAGATTTCTGCTTGTGAAACATTCTTTTTCTATTTCAGCCCATTGTATATCTAAAAACATCTCAGAGTCAAGAGCACATCACAGTACCGTTTCCAACACAATGGGAACTGGGAAGGGTATAGTTGGGATGCACGGAGTATCCTCCAATATTAGTTCATTCATTCATTTGTTAATCCATATCCTATTTACAACTAATAGTATTACAACAGCAAAACAAGTCCATCGTTTTATGTTGCTGTGAGACTTCCAAGTTGTTTCTAACTTATGGATACGATAAGGCAAACCTATTATGAGGTTTGGTTGGGAAGATATGTTCACAGAAGGTTTTTTACTACCTTCTTATGAAGTTGGGTGACTGTGACGTGCCCAAGGTCACCCAGTGGGTTTCCATGGCAAAGCTAAGATTTGAACCCTGCTCCCCATAAGTCCTTGTCAAACACACTAAACACTATACATGCTAGCTCTATTTATCATTGTATTATCAAAAAGAATATGAAACAATAACTTAAACCACATCAAATAAGGACCTGGTAAGAAGTCAATTCAAATAAAAATAAATAAGAAATCAGTGATAAAGTAATACAATCCCCTGTGCTAGCTCCTAATACAAAGGATTGTTTGGATTTAGTCTATTAATTGTAATATAACATACAGAAGCATTACATGCATCAACCAGGAATGGCACTCCTTATTACTCCATATGCAGGATTTCCCTCACTTCCCATACAATTTTCCCATGCACATTTCACCATAAGAATATATCTCTGCTCCTCATCCAGCACATCACCACAATCAGCAGAAGGCACTTTTTTCTCCAGTGCATTTAAATTTTACCTTCAGTACTGGGCTTTTTAATTTCATCCACTCTAATTAATTTCTTTTTCACTCTGCGAGTCGAGTTGACCAGCTTATGCAATCTCTTAAACTTCACTGATTCCTCCGATTCATCATCCGACTGTTCTCTTGACTGGCAAAGAAACAAAAGGAAAAGTTAATGCACTCCGTTATCCTCCAGTTCCAAGCTTTTCTGGAGTCAAGGCAGGCTAGCCACAGGCTTATGGTCCTCTGTGACAAAACAAACCCTGTAACTTAAACCAGTTACTTTCAAGCAGAGTATAGTCATTTTTCCTCCCACTCTGCCCCACGCCCAAAGCCAGCTACTTAAAAAAGCGCAGAACGTACCATTTTCACTTCTAAATTAGCACAAGGTAAGGTACCGGGCACTCAAAGGCATTCCAGCCCCCATCCTCCTGTCAGCGCATGGTGCAAAAGCAGCTATTTCCACGTTTCCTCTGAGAATGTTTCAGGCAGAGCTTTTCCCGAGTCTCTTTTTGCCATGCTAGTTAAGCCCCTGTGGTTTGGGTCAGGCACTGGTTTTGTCTGGCCTGGTGGAATGGGTTGTAAACAACTTCCCTAAACTGAGCTGAAACTCTATCATTGACTATTTTTTTCCAGACTTACACATAAATGAAAAACAGCAGCAGCAGCAAAAAATGATTGCAGGGGGGGAAGAGGGGTGAGAGAAGGAAAGGAAGGGAGAGGAAAGAAAAGCGGAGATCTCATCTAATCTGACCTATTTTATTAGCTACAGAGATTCACCGAAAGCCCGTCTCCTCCCTTGTCCCCAAAGCTTCTCATACTGAAGATTCTCAAGACTGGCTGTTAATACGGACAGAGCATTCCTCCAGAACTGACTAGAGGAAAACTTTGACCTTTGCAGGCACTCGGTATAGCCCATATTCCCCAACATCCCATTTTGCCTCACATCTGATGCAGTATGCTCGGTTCCAGCTGTTTTCCCTCAAGTCTCAAACATTACAGAGACCAAAAAAATCCATCCTCTCCAGCAGCAGTGACACCACAAGCTGAAACAATCCATTCCTTGTGAACCAAATCAGAGCTCTCATTTTCAAGCCAGACCCCAATCCTACTTCCTCTGTTTTGCCTTGTTTAAAATTTGTACATGAGAGAGAGTTGGAAGGGGGGTGGGAAGGGGAGAGGGAAGAAAGAGTGGGGCTGTCTGCTTTTACAGTACAGATCTGCCACTGTATAGAATGCATTCCAAGAGGGAGGGACGTCCCAGCTGGAAATCTCTAACAACTACATCCCTCACTTTTTGCTCCATATACAGCCCTCACCAATTCATCATATTTCCAACATCCAGCTCAGAAATTTCAAGAGCTACTTCCTGTCAGTGAACTTCAGGTCATTTGAGTTGCCATGTTGGAATGCACCATTGTTATCTGGTCATTTTTAATCCTGACAAAATATGCTTTATTTAAGAATGATGCCATGAAATGCCTATGCATTACGCTAGCTATCTGGGTTCAGCAAGACATCAACTGACATTTTGAGACCCTCCATCTGGTTTTGTTTACAATGCAGCCCAGAGTATTTTTAACACCAAACAAGTGATATCCATGGAGATATATCTCACATGGATTCTTGACATTCTGATAAATAATGTTGAATATTTCCCCTCTCCTTTTGGAGTTGGACAATGAGTCCAGTATTTAAGTATGTTTAAGTGTGTAGACTACATTGCTTCAGGAAATTATACATTCCAACTTCTTTCAAAAAAAACAAACAAACTATTGGAATGAAGTCTGAGGTTAAAGCCTGGAACACACAAATAATGGTTGATGGGGATGCACAAACATATGTACTCTTTAACTGGAAAATGTGTGAAGTGATTCAAAGACTGGAATAGAACTGGCAAAGAGTGTAGTTTTAGAGGGATATGACCTGTGAGTTATTATTTACAATGCATTTTAAAACAAGAGTACTGCTAATCCACTGAAAATTGATCTATCTACTTTCACATTACATAAATAGGAAGATTGTTGTGGTAGACATTTTCAAAGAAAGCCATGCTCAGATTATGGGTACATGACCAGAAGGCCCTTTAAAGCAGTGGTTTTCAACCTTCCTAATGCTGCAACCCCTTAGAATCATAGAATTGGAAGAGACCTCATGGGCCATCCAGTCCAACCCCCTACCTAGAAGCAGGAATATTGCATTCAAAGCACCCCTGACAGATGGCCATCCAGCCTCTGTTTAAAAGCTTCCAAAGAAGGAGCCTCCACCACACTCCGGGGCAGAGAGTTCCACTGCTGAATGGCTCTCACAGTCAGGAAGTTCTTCCTCATGTTCAGATGGAATCTCCTTTCTTGTAGTTTGAAGCCATTGTTCCTCGTCCTAGTCTCCATGGAAGCAGAAAACAAGCTTGCTCCCTCCTCCCTGTGGCTTCCTCTCACATATTTATACATGGCTATCATATCTCCTCTCAGTCTTCTCTTCTTCAGGATAAACATGCCCAGCTCCTTAAGCCGCTCCTCATAGGGCTTGTTCTCCAGACCCTTGATCATTTTAGTCGCCCTCCTCTGGACACATTCCAGCTTGTCAATATCTCTCTTGAAATGTGGCGCCCAGAATTGGACACAATATTCCCAGTGTGGTCTAACCAGAGCAGAATAGAGGGGTAGCATCACTTCCCTAGATCTAGACACTATGCTCCTATTGATGCAGGCCAAAATCCCATTGGCTTTTTTTGCTGCCACATCACATTGTTGGCTCATGTTTAACTTGCTGTCCACGAGGACTCCAATATCTTTTTCACATGTACTACTCTTGTGCCAGGTGTCCCCCATTCTGTATCTTTACATTTCATTTTTTCTGCCTAAGTGGAGTATCTTGCATTTGTCACTGCTGAACTTCATTTTGTTAGTTTTGGCCCATCTCTCTAATCTGTCAAGATCATTTTGAATTCTGCCCCTATCCTCTGGAGTATTGGCTATCCCTCCCAATTTGGTGTCGTCTGCAAACTTGATGATCATGCCTTCTAGCCCTTCATCTAAGTCATTAATAAAGATGTTGAACAGGACCAGGCTCAGGACAGAACCCTGCGGCACTCTGCTTGTCATTTCTTTCCAGGATGAAGAAGTGACGAGCGGAGTGCCGCAGGGTTCTGTCCTGGGCTACAGTTCCTCATGTTGTGGTGACCCCCAACTATAAAATTATTTTGTTGCTACTTCATAACTGTAATTTTGCTACTATTATGAATTGTCATGCAAATATCTGATATGAAGAATGTATTTTCATTCACTGGGCCAACTTTTGCACAAATACAAGATATGCCCAAATTTGAATACTGGTGGGGTTGGGGGGAGAGATTGATTGGTGTAAAATTTTAGTCTACAGTTAATAAAACAGAAAATTGCGTGGTTTATCTGAATAGTTTTATGGGATTTCCAAATTATGATATACATTTGGGACTAAAAATGTGCTCACATGTGTATATATTGCTTGAACCTGAGGGTTAGTGCTGCCTACACTGAGCAGGGGGGTTGGACCTTATGGACCATAGGGACCCTTCCAACTGAATGGCTCTGTGAACCAAAATTCAGCAATACCACTTTAGATATAAGGAGAGATGACAAAAGCCAAAAAGTGGGAGATATAATTTTCCTCTTTAAGGATATGCTAAATTATTTTTAATGAGTTTAACTTGATAGCCATGCAGTGACGTAACAGATTTGCTAGCAGGAAAATCCCAAGAGCCTTGTAATGTGATGGTTTAAGTGTTGGGCTAGAATTCTACCAGAAAATACTTCAAATCCCCATTCAGCTATGGAAACCCCAATTGACACATTCTCAGCCTTAGAAGAAGGCGAGAGCAAATGTATTTTGAATTAATCTTCCTACAAAAACTCTAGGATAGGCTTGCCGTTAAGTCAGAATCAATATGAAGACATATAATAATGCTGGGAAAACAACACACATACATTTGTGAGCTTTGGGAACACAGTATTACACAGTTGGGCTACCAAAAACTTTTTTTAAAGTAAAAGCTATAACACAGTACAGTAGAAGTGCTATCTATCCACATGGTTGTAATGGGGAGAGAAGGAAACTCTTCTAGAGAATCATTACAGGAAATGGATAATATTTGCCTTATGTTAAATGGTTCCCTACAGGGAAAGGTCTTTTATCACCCTAAAGTTCTTACAGTACAACTCTGTGCTTTACCTCTAACAAGCACACCAACATGCAGTTCCAATGCATTTCATCAGAGCCAACAACTCAGTGCCAAAACAACATAGCCAAAGAACATGTATAACCACCTATCTCTTGAGCAGTTGTAGGAAGTGTCCTCCTTGGATATTCCAAGGAATAAAACATGGATCTGAGGGACTGCAATCAGGAACAGCTTGAATCTCATCCCTCCTGTTTCAGGTCCCTTCCCCCTAATGGCAGAAGTCTTAATGATTTTGGCTAATGCTGGATGCAGAAATTCTGCCGTGAATGCTTAAGTGTTTCGTTTTAGTTTCTATGGCAACATTACATCAGATTGCAGACAGCTGGCTCCACCGTTTCAAACCATAAGAAATTGACCAAGCCAATTCAGAAAAATCAGACTTGCTTTAAAGAGATAGCACACTATTCAGCTGCCAGCGGAATGGTGCAAGACCAACGGGGCCCAGTTTCTGGCAATGGTGCAAAGGTGGAGTCTATTTCTTTGCTCCTTTTGGAACAAGTGTCTCGCTGACACATCAGCAATGTTCTAATCCTGAAGCAAAGCCAGGGTCATACTATTCCACAACTGCACAAAGGACCACAGGGGAACCGAATCAAAATCAACAGCATCTGCACTTACAAAGAACTGAGCACACACAGTAAACTGAAACAACCTTTAGTCAGATGATCCCTATTGCAACAAAGCCAAACTCTCATCCTCAAAGTATGTTTATAACTCATAAAATTGGCTCTACTCCTAATTCACCCAGAAGTTATACAGCCTTCAGTTCTTCTCTTTGTGGTCAAGATCCCATACTTCATCCCAAAGTTCATTTTCAGGAAGAAAAATGATAAACTAAAGGAAAATGTCATAGAGGACACCATCCAATGGTAGAGGGCAGGCTCTGCACAAAGGTGACATTGGACACAATTCTCAGCATCTCTACATAAGATGGAAGATGGAAATAAGATGGAAAAGTCTGTTTCAAGTCCTTTGAGGAAAAAATCAGTGTGAGGTTTCCAAGTCTGTTTCCAGTCAGTAATAACATTGACTCAATGGACCAGTGACCTTGATTTGTATTCATCACCTTCTTTGTTGTTGTTGTTCATTCGTTCAGTCGTCTCCGACTCTTCGTGACCTCATGGACCAGCCTACGCCAGAGCTCCCTGTCGGCCGTTACCACCCCCAGCTCCCTCAAGGTCAGTCCAGTCACTTCAAGGATGCCATCCATCCATCTTGCCCTTGGTCGGCCCCTCTTCCTTTTGCCTTCCACTTTCCCCAGCATAATTGTCTTCTCTAGGCTTTCCTGTCTCCTCATGATGTGGCCAAAGTACTTCAGCTTTGTCTCTAGTATCTTTCCCTCCAGTGAGCAGTCGGGCTTTATTTCCTGGAGGATGGACTGGTTGGATCTTCTTGCAGTCCAAGGCACTCTCAGCACTTTCCTCCAACACCACAGCTCAAAAGCATCGATCTTCCTTCGCTCAGCCTTCCCTAAGGTCCAGCTCTCACATCCGTAGGTGACTACAGGGAATACCATGGCTTTGACTAGGCGGATCTTTGTTGCCAGTCTGATGTCTCTACTCTTCACTATTTTATCGAGACTGGACATTGCTCTCCTCCCAAGAAGTAAGCGTCTTCTGATTTCCTGGCTACAGTCTGCATCTGCAGTAATCTTTGCATCACCTTCTTGTGTTTACTAAAACAAAACTTGAGATCTAGTTCTATATTGTTCATATTATTTTCTCTGACTTTGATTTATTGTTGTCAGTTATACCAATTCAATAAAGTTCATGGAATTTGTATTTAAAATTTTACTCAGGTGCAGAGGCGGCTCTGCTGGGTTTGATTCCTATCTGAATCACAGAAGTTAATGACAATTGGTAACTAATTGTCAATCCATGTGCTTTCCAGTGTTTTGTGCTCCATTCTGTGATGACAGAAATGCCTGGGAGGCAATTCAGTGGCAAATTGTAAACTCCATTCCTTTCATATTTTATCCATGTTGTGCAAAATCATTCTGAATTGGTGCAGTGGTTGCTCACACACAGAAGGTACAAAATGCTCCCACTGGATTGAAGCAACTCTCTAAATATTTAAGCATATGAAATGGTATACCACTATTCAAAGGTTGTGCCTTAACTGATGTTACTACATAACAACTGTGGTGGTGCTCCAGCCTTACAGTTTGGCTTTTTAACATTTGCTGATAGAATTTGCTCTAGATATTTTGCTACCCAAGCAAGCAGGAAATGGTGGCTACCCATTCTTTTTGTCAAGATGCATGGTAACTGAACTAGCCAAACTATTTTGGTTTGTCAACAAAAGTTAACATTTCTACTCTTCCCTCTCACTGAAAACACAGTAATAACTAAATAATTAACAATTAGCTGTTCTTGCATGATTCAGAAAACCCTCCACTTGAGGTAGGGGTCCCACTCTGATAGAATCCTAGAGCTGGAAGAGACCCCTAGGGCCATCCAGTCCAATCCCCTATTATGCAGGAAAACACTAATCAAAGCACCACTGACAGATGTCCATCCAGACTCTGTTGAAAACCCTCAGCCTCCAGAGAAGGAGACCCTCGACCCTCCAAGGCAGCATATATTCCACTGCCAAACAGCTCTTCCTATCAGGAAGTTTTTCCTAATATTCATGTGGAATCCCTTTCCTGCTTCATGACAAGCTAACCCTGCTTGTTGCCTGTATCAAAGCATTCCTCTCTGGCTAAGAATACGTCAGAGTATTCCAGATAGACAAAAGCAGACAAACAAGTTTGAGTACCAGATGTAACACAATCTGCACAGTCCAGTTTAAACATCTGGGCTGAATTAAAGAAACATATACTCCCCCTTTTTGGCAGGAGAATCCTAATTAAATCCCCTGTTGTCACACTTTTCACTTGTTTTTAAAATGTCCAAGTTCATTCCTTCTTTTGCTACTTTCTCCCTTTGTTCTCAGATTACTTTAGTTACTGCAAACTGAGTTCAAAGTTCAAAGGTGCCCAACTAAACTCATGAGAGGGGAGAGGAGAAAACGGGACAGAATGATGTCCTTCCTACCAGGCTCAAGTAAAAGCAAATGATATAGGGAAACCACCAAATATGTATCTTTGGCTCCAGTTACTAGGTCCAGCTAAAGTAGATTCATTGAATCAAGCTCTGAATACATCATGTTTATGTCAATCCCACCGCTGTAATGGGGACTAGGATTTCAACCATAGAAAAAGAAACTAGAAAATCTAATGTTAACTAATTTGAAAGACTTTAAGCAAGCAAAGCAAAATACAAATCTTTTAAATAACTGATATCAAAAAATAGTAAAAGTAAGAGTTAGAAAAAAATTAAACATTGTCTATAGGCTTGCTAGGTTAGGAACATTTTAGATGGCAAAGGGAAATTGGAGGCTCTAGACCAGACCCAAACGGCAGCATACATAGCTGAAAGAGAAGCGTCTTTTCTTTTTCTCCCTCCCTTTGGAAGATATGGAAACTTATCCTTGGAATTACTCCTCAGACATGATGACTGACCAGCTTTGGCATTCAGGAAGCCTGACACTCAGTTATGAATAATGTTCCCTTGAGTGCAGCCTCTCTCAGCTTTCTAACCCCAAATTTTAGGTTTAAGCATTTCTCCCTTATTTTTTTTTTAAAAAAAACAGTGTGCAAAATGTTTGAATTTGGGAACTGAGCTGCCAAATGTAAGATGGGCTTTACTATAACCACTGCTTGATGTGTGAATGGTGGTGGGGTTGGGGGGAGAGACTGAGGGCTCAATCCACGGCCCTCTGCTCACCCAATTATCTCAGCGCCATCCTTACTAGCTGCATAACTTACAAGAAAGGCAGAAGTCATCGGCTCTAAGCAAATCTATGTGCCCCAAGGGGGAAAAAAGAGAGTGTTGTACATGGGAAACAATCATTGGTTTCACTGGCAGAGTCTTACTGACCTCTTGCTGGCCGGCAGTTCCTTAATTATTGCCAATGGAATTTAAGATGAAGAAAAAAAGACAGGGGGAGGAAAAAGAGTAAGCCATGAAATAGTATTGCTGCAACTAAAAATCATACTGATGGGACCAACCCAGAGCTTGCTCTTTATAGCAGAAGTAAACATCTAAAAAAACCATGAAGAACATATGGCCCTTTACAACCTGCACAACAAAGTAGCAATTCTTCTTTCAGCACTGATGTCCCTCTTCTTCATAAAAACAGGGGGCTCACGAAAGGAGGCAAAACTTCTACAGATATTTTAAATTAAGAAAGCAATTAAAAGCAACATTGTACTGAGAATCACTTTTGACTAACTACTAAATGGTCACTGAAATTTTATTTGCTAAATTTAGGAGCCTTCAGTTATTCTGAATGAGAGTCAGCATGGTCAATAGTTAGTGATAATAGGAGTTTATGCAATGTCAAAAGTGTGCAGGTACTTGGGTGGGGTGATACTGGCTTGAACGTATGGCTATTTTTGTTCTGTTAGCTTTCTACAAAATTACTTATGCTTCATAGTTTATACCCTGAGTCATGATCTAGTGGATGGTCTTGCTATTTAAAGGGCTGTTTCTCCACCATGCCTTATTCAATGCTTCAATCTGCCTCTGAGATCTTCAACACAGTTTCTGTACCAGGTTTCCTCCCCTTGAAAAAGTCTACATAAGGGCCTGTACCTTCCTGCTTCTTGGCAGGGTGTTAGACTGGATGACTCACAAGGTCTCTTCCAACTCTATGATTCTATAGCCAACCCTTCTCCCAAAGCATTTCTAATACTCATACTTTGCCATATGATTTGCCATAGTCTACTGCTGCCCAATAGTAGTCTCTGGTTATTTGGCATGTTCTTCCTTTAGCAAGAAACTGACGATGCAGTGTAATTATTTTATCCACAGTTTCAATATACACAATTTTGCATACTCACACTAGAAAAAAAATTACTCCTTGCCCTGGAAGTATTTGTGAGTCTCTCTAGGTCCTCCACTGTAATGTTATAGTGTTTACTATCCAAGTATGTTCAAAATATAGGGGTTCAACATTATTCAGGTTCAGGTATCCGTGTGTGTGTGTGTGTGTGTGTGTGTGTGTGTGTTGGAACATATTCCATGTGGATGCAATAATCATCTTGAACATCAACATGGTTTTACACAACATGGATTCCCTCAAATGATGAAACTGAAATACAGACAAACGAGTGGACTGTCTTTATTTAGCCATCACATTTTGCATGGAGCTCTTGAACTGAATAAATGTATTCATACACAAGCTAACATGCATCCAAAGCATTCCCCCCTTTCAGTGACACATATTAAAATGTTTTGTCACATTAGCAGCATTAGACAATTTATATACTTTTAATACATACACAGAATGTCAAACAAACATTTTATTATGTTAAATTGTATCAACATTTCTTATAATCCATAAGAAATTGGAGATACCACACTTGCCATGTAAGGAGCTTCAGTGCCAAATGCGTATGGTATTTTCCATATATGATATAATTCAACTCCAACCAAGTAGTTTACTTAGTATTTGACTACACAATAATTATATTAGTAATGACAGTTCTGATCAATAGATGGTGTAACGCCAGGGAGGGAGGACACCAGTTTGTGTAAAGAAGCATGCGCCTATGTGCAGTCCTCTGTCAACGCTTTAATATCTGCATTGCTATGAGTGTTATAAAGCAGAAGCCCCTTGGCTTGGAAACACAGGCTTGAGTCTCTCTTGTATGAAACAAAGTAACAAGTTTATTTAAAATTTCAAGCTCCAAACGATTGTGGTTACAATTACTATTTTTGTTGCAAACTTGGGTTCCAGTCACGTATATATACTTGTTGCACTCTCCTGAAATAGGCTTTCAATGTTTCTCATTTATCAAGATGATATTTGCTTTACACATACAGGACTAAAAGTACTTTCCAATTCAAGCACCACTGGCTTTTCTTTAGGTTCTCAAAACTTGTACTCTATTTGACTAGCAGCTTACTTTTCTAACAGGATTTGTTAACTACCATTAATGAACAGGAATCCCTAACTCTCTGTCCTTCACAAACTGCAATCCCTACTCAACTAACTCTCTTTTAAAACTCTCTCTCTAACTCCCTCCTTTTTGAACTTAACTCCGCCCCTTTAGAATGTTCGGCCCTGCTCTTCCCAACTGTCATTTTGTCTCCCAACCTTTTGAAATCCTGGGGCTATGCTAATCTGCATATGACCAATCAGCCTCCATATGCAAATAAATCCGGTCCCTCTGTTGCTATCCTCTCTTGTCTATAATCTTCCTTATCTGCCCCCTGCGAACATAGATCTATACACTAAAATTTTCACACAGAGTAACAAATTCGCTACATACGCCCCTTCCCTATAAAAATATTGCTGGAGGTGAGTGTTTTTAACCTCATCGAAAGCAATATTGTTAACTTATACCTTATCTAACAATTCTATATTCAATTCACATTTAAAATCATACATTCAAATACTTACATTTCTATCATATATCACATGAAAACATTCTTTAATAATGATACTATACAGTTACTCTACCAATACAATTTTATATAAACACACATATTATATATCCTAACAACATATATCACCAATATACATTACCAATAGTCATCTTCTTGCACCCGGTTTATCCAATAAGTCTACATTTAATTCACAGTTTAAACCATATACCAAATACTTACGTTTCCATCACACATTACATGTCATCATTCAACAGTAACAGTATAATTATCATATAATTTCTTACTACAATCCTGCATAAATGTATGCAGTGCATGTTTATACTTTATCAATATACTTTACCACTTGTTATCTTTACATTTTAATATACATACTAGGTCTTATCAATGCCTATGTGAGTTTATCTGGCTACATTAGACTTTAAAAGCTAAATCCTTTTCCATGGAATCAGTATTGATGAAACACCTTCCAATGGAACTAACAGGTTAACACTAAACCTATATCTATATAGCTTACCTGAATAAAACTATCCTGGAGTCCTCCTCCATGTCCATGACAAAATGTCCACCTTGACATAGTCACATCCTTCAATATACTATACATTGAAGTGAAATTGTGGAGCCTCTACTCCCACTTTCAAACTTGACAGTTTGCCTGTCCCCCTGGCTCTCATCACCTATAGAAGCCCAAAACTCAGCACTCTTTATCTCACAGGCTGCTATCTTAGACCTAAATCTTCCTCTTGAAGACTGGTTCTACCTTTAAAACACTTTCTCAAAATGGATTTCTGTCTTTACCTAAGACACACAACTTTACCTTTCATTAACTTTATCTTCTATACAAATGCCGTAAAACTTTTTCTCCTCCTACATTTATAGTATAATTTCTTAAATTTTTTCTAATAGGCATATTTCTTTTAAAGGTATCCTAGTATTTTACCAATAAACCTTCAAATTGACTTTTGTATTTTCTTATCAATTTTATATAACTTAGACCTATCTGAGATCATCCTCTATCTATTCAATTCTCCATATCAACATCAAATATCCTTGTCCAAATGTGTTTCTATCCCATTAAAATATACGGATGGGAAGTTATGAGTTTTACATCATCCGTATTGATCCTATGAGTTATTAGCTCCTTTTTACCTGGCCCATTCTCAAATACATTTGGATGTTGCTTCAATATACATCTCAACTGACACCTTTGTCCCTCTGACAATTCTAAGCAATTAAATACATCAGGTATTTCCTCTTTTCATTTAACTCTCCTCACCCTTTTCACCAGATAATTTACATTAGACAGTTTCTTAACTATTATATAAGCTAAACACAGGTTGTTCATTACTAAGAGTCTCTCGGTCTTCTCTGAAGTTACAACGCTGTTGTAGAAAGTTATCTTTTTTTTGTTCTTCTTTACTGTCTTTTTTTTGTCTTTAACCTGGTCTTCCAATTATCAGGAACAGTTCTGCTTTTATTGAGTTTCAAGGCTTGAACAATGGCTTGCTCTAACATAGCATTAGATCTTAGTGAAGAATCTGGAATTCCTCGAACATCTTTTCTTTGCATTGAAGAGAACTCGCCACCGTTGGATGAATGAACAAGAACACCTTCTCTCTTCATTGCAATCTCATCACTGCAGTATGGACGAACCTCCAAAGCTAGAAATTGTAGCTTTTTCCTTTTATCACCATTAACATAGTCAGTGTATATTATTTCTCTTGACAGTCCATCAGATTGGTTTTTATCATCTTTCTCTGGTGTATGATTAGATCTTCTCTTTACGTTTATTTTCTTTTCAGTTGTAGGCATTTTAAAGTGTTCAGGTTTGGTAAGGAGGATCTTATCTAATGGTTTATCCTCAGCAAAACGTCTCTCTTCTTTCAGCTTTTTTTTCTCCTCAGAGTTTACCCCTTGCTCTGCAAGATCCATTGTCTCTATATTCTCATCAGTGGCTCCAGCTTCCCTGGCAACCATGATGTGCCCCTTGGTAACTTTCTGTACCACTCCTTTGGCCACGCCATCCAGCCTTGAGTCAGCTTCACCATCTTTGTCTTTCTCAGCCTCCTTTTGTTCCTTATCTTTTCCTTGTTGATCTGCCTCAAATGCCCTTTGCACTTTTGGGTGTGACTCTCCACCTATGACTAAAGATGTCTCTTCAGCCTTGGTAACTGCCATGTTGGCTGCTTCTGAGGTAAATTTTTCTTTTGAAGTCTCTGAATCTTCTGGTTATACCAGCCTCTGGTGTATTAAACCACAGTTATTACTGGATAACCTATATCACAGCACTTCTTTAAGACTGGACCACCTCAGCCACAGTCCACAGCTTCTTCTAGACACTAGATTAGATGTATTCTATGCATCACGTCGCTTTCTGAGGCACTATATTAGTTTTGTCACACGCATCCCACAGCTTTCTGAGGCACTAGATTAGTCTTGTCACACGCATCCCGTCGCTGTCTGAGGCACTAGATTAGATGTATTTTACGCATCCCGCAGCTGCCACCAATTATGTAACGCCAGGGAGGGAGGACACCAGTTTGTGTAAAGAAGCATGCGCCTATGTGCAGTCCTCTGTCAACGCTTTAATATCTGCATTGCTATGAGTGTTATAAAGCAGAAGCCCCTTGGCTTGGAAACACAGGCTTGAGTCTCTCTTGTATGAAACAAAGTAACAAGTTTATTTAAAATTTCAAGCTCCAAACGATTGTGGTTACAATTACTATTTTTGTTGCAAACTTGGGTTCCAGTCACGTATATATACTTGTTGCACTCTCCTGAAATAGGCTTTCAATGTTTCTCATTTATCAAGATGATATTTGCTTTACACATACAGGACTAAAAGTACTTTCCAATTCAAGCACCACTGGCTTTTCTTTAGGTTCTCAAAACTTGTACTCTATTTGACTAGCAGCTTACTTTTCTAACAGGATTTGTTAACTACCATTAATGAACAGGAATCCCTAACTCTCTGTCCTTCACAAACTGCAATCCCTACTCAACTAACTCTCTTTTAAAACTCTCTCTCTAACTCCCTCCTTTTTGAACTTAACTCCGCCCCTTTACAATGTTCGGCCCTGCTCTTCCCAACTGTCATTTTGTCTCCCAACCTTTTGAAATCCTGGGGCTATGCTAATCTGCATATGACCAATCAGCCTCCATATGCAAATAAATCCGGTCCCTCTGTTGCTATCCTCTCTTGTCTATAATCTTCCTTATCTGCCCCCTGCGAACATAGATCTATACACTAAAATTTTCACACAGAGTAACAAATTCGCTACATACGCCCCTTCCCTATAAAAATATTGCTGGAGGTGAGTGTTTTTAACCTCATCGAAAGCAATATTGTTAACTTATACCTTATCTAACAATTCTATATTCAATTCACATTTAAAATCATACATTCAAATACTTACATTTCTATCATATATCACATGAAAACATTCTTTAATAATGATACTATACAGTTACTCTACCAATACAATTTTATATAAACACACATATTATATATCCTAACAACATATATCACCAATATACATTACCAATAGTCATCTTCTTGCACCCGGTTTATCCAATAAGTCTACATTTAATTCACAGTTTAAACCATATACCAAATACTTACGTTTCCATCACACATTACATGTCATCATTCAACAGTAACAGTATAATTATCATATAATTTCTTACTACAATCCTGCATAAATGTATGCAGTGCATGTTTATACTTTATCAATATACTTTACCACTTGTTATCTTTACATTTTAATATACATACTAGGTCTTATCAATGCCTATGTGAGTTTATCTGGCTACATTAGACTTTAAAAGCTAAATCCTTTTCCATGGAATCAGTATTGATGAAACACCTTCCAATGGAACTAACAGGTTAACACTAAACCTATATCTATATAGCTTACCTGAATAAAACTATCCTGGAGTCCTCCTCCATGTCCATGACAAAATGTCCACCTTGACATAGTCACATCCTTCAATATACTATACATTGAAGTGAAATTGTGGAGCCTCTACTCCCACTTTCAAACTTGACAGTTTGCCTGTCCCCCTGGCTCTCATCACCTATAGAAGCCCAAAACTCAGCACTCTTTATCTCACAGGCTGCTATCTTAGACCTAAATCTTCCTCTTGAAGACTGGTTCTACCTTTAAAACACTTTCTCAAAATGGATTTCTGTCTTTACCTAAGACACACAACTTTACCTTTCATTAACTTTATCTTCTATACAAATGCCGTAAAACTTTTTCTCCTCCTACATTTATAGTATAATTTCTTAAATTTTTTCTAATAGGCATATTTCTTTTAAAGGTATCCTAGTATTTTACCAATAAACCTTCAAATTGACTTTTGTATTTTCTTATCAATTTTATATAACTTAGACCTATCTGAGATCATCCTCTATCTATTCAATTCTCCATATCAACATCAAATATCCTTGTCCAAATGTGTTTCTATCCCATTAAAATATACGGATGGGAAGTTATGAGTTTTACATCATCCGTATTGATCCTATGAGTTATTAGCTCCTTTTTACCTGGCCCATTCTCAAATACATTTGGATGTTGCTTCAATATACATCTCAACTGACACCTTTGTCCCTCTGACAATTCTAAGCAATTAAATACATCAGGTATTTCCTCTTTTCATTTAACTCTCCTCACCCTTTTCACCAGATAATTTACATTAGACAGTTTCTTAACTATTATATAAGCTAAACACAGGTTGTTCATTACTAAGAGTCTCTCGGTCTTCTCTGAAGTTACAACGCTGTTGTAGAAAGTTATCTTTTTTTTGTTCTTCTTTACTGTCTTTTTTTTGTCTTTAACCTGGTCTTCCAATTATCAGGAACAGTTCTGCTTTTATTGAGTTTCAAGGCTTGAACAATGGCTTGCTCTAACATAGCATTAGATCTTAGTGAAGAATCTGGAATTCCTCGAACATCTTTTCTTTGCATTGAAGAGAACTCGCCACCGTTGGATGAATGAACAAGAACACCTTCTCTCTTCATTGCAATCTCATCACTGCAGTATGGACGAACCTCCAAAGCTAGAAATTGTAGCTTTTTCCTTTTATCACCATTAACATAGTCAGTGTATATTATTTCTCTTGACAGTCCATCAGATTGGTTTTTATCATCTTTCTCTGGTGTATGATTAGATCTTCTCTTTACGTTTATTTTCTTTTCAGTTGTAGGCATTTTAAAGTGTTCAGGTTTGGTAAGGAGGATCTTATCTAATGGTTTATCCTCAGCAAAACGTCTCTCTTCTTTCAGCTTTTTTTTCTCCTCAGAGTTTACCCCTTGCTCTGCAAGATCCATTGTCTCTATATTCTCATCAGTGGCTCCAGCTTCCCTGGCAACCATGATGTGCCCCTTGGTAACTTTCTGTACCACTCCTTTGGCCACGCCATCCAGCCTTGAGTCAGCTTCACCATCTTTGTCTTTCTCAGCCTCCTTTTGTTCCTTATCTTTTCCTTGTTGATCTGCCTCAAATGCCCTTTGCACTTTTGGGTGTGACTCTCCACCTATGACTAAAGATGTCTCTTCAGCCTTGGTAACTGCCATGTTGGCTGCTTCTGAGGTAAATTTTTCTTTTGAAGTCTCTGAATCTTCTGGTTATACCAGCCTCTGGTGTATTAAACCACAGTTATTACTGGATAACCTATATCACAGCACTTCTTTAAGACTGGACCACCTCAGCCACAGTCCACAGCTTCTTCTAGACACTAGATTAGATGTATTCTATGCATCACGTCGCTTTCTGAGGCACTATATTAGTTTTGTCACACGCATCCCACAGCTTTCTGAGGCACTAGATTAGTCTTGTCACACGCATCCCGTCGCTGTCTGAGGCACTAGATTAGATGTATTTTACGCATCCCGCAGCTGCCACCAATTATGTAACGCCAGGGAGGGAGGACACCAGTTTGTGTAAAGAAGCATGCGCCTATGTGCAGTCCTCTGTCAACGCTTTAATATCTGCATTGCTATGAGTGTTATAAAGCAGAAGCCCCTTGGCTTGGAAACACAGGCTTGAGTCTCTCTTGTATGAAACAAAGTAACAAGTTTATTTAAAATTTCAAGCTCCAAACGATTGTGGTTACAATTACTATTTTTGTTGCAAACTTGGGTTACAGTCACGTATATATACTTGTTGCACTCTCCTGAAATAGGCTTTCAATGTTTCTCATTTATCAAGATGATATTTGCTTTACACATACAGGACTAAAAGTACTTTCCAATTCAAGCACCACTGGCTTTTCTTTAGGTTCTCAAAACTTGTACTCTATTTGACTAGCAGCTTACTTTTCTAACAGGATTTGTTAACTACCATTAATGAACAGGAATCCCTAACTCTCTGTCCTTCACAAACTGCAATCCCTACTCAACTAACTCTCTTTTAAAACTCTCTCTCTAACTCCCTCCTTTTTGAACTTAACTCCGCCCCTTTAGAATGTTCGGCCCTGCTCTTCCCAACTGTCATTTTGTCTCCCAACCTTTTGAAATCCTGGGGCTATGCTAATCTGCATATGACCAATCAGCCTCCATATGCAAATAAATCCGGTCCCTCTGTTGCTATCCTCTCTTGTCTATAATCTTCCTTATCTGCCCCCTGCGAACATAGATCTATACACTAAAATTTTCACACAGAGTAACAAATTCGCTACAGATGGGTATTGGCGGTTGAAGTTTTAAGAACCTAAGAAAAGCAGAATTGTTCACAAAGGTGAAATATACTACTTTTTGATCCTCCTTGGAACATTATGGGGGCCAGTAATGCCATTGAAAATTGAGCTTCTATTTGTTGGGCCCCAAAATGTGGCCAAAATATGCCTGAAGACATAACCAATTTGGGACAAATAATTTGTTGGGTGTGATGCTCCAAGGACATACTGCCTGCTTGCCCAGTATTTTTCCAAACATGGATTGGGAGAAATTTCTCTGGAGTTCAAAACAGCATTTAGTCAGTCTTTAGGACAGGGCTGGGCACCAGTGTAGTTATAGGATGAATGTGGCAATCCAACAATGTTTTGTGGCATTTAACATCTCTGGAATCCCAAGACTCATCTTTTTCTGGTTAAAAAAAGGAAATGAGTTGCTGTTTATTTTAAACCAGTTGCAAGTTCTCTGTACTGATGCATATACAGGTGGGCAGTATGACCCTGGAGCATCACACCCAACAAATTATTTGTCCCAAACTGGTTTTGTCTCCAGGAATATTTTTTTCACATTTTGGGGACAACAAATAGAACATATGGCAAAATGCTAACATGAAATGATAGCATTAAAAACCCCAGAAAAACAGTAGATGCATGAATCTGAAGATGAGGATGGTTGTGATACGGGATTTGTGTGTGTGTGTGTGTGTGCACATGTGCCTATCTGTAATTGTGAGTCTATGAATTGTGACAGAGTGCAGCATAACCTTTACTTTTACAGCACCTCTTGCTGGCTGGTTCACAGTGAGAATAGCCTACGCCACACAAGGAACTTGTTGAGCCTCTCCTTTCCACTGAACATAAAATGAGGAATTAGGAAGCTGTCACCCATAGGGAATGAAGCAAACAGGAATGTGGCAAAGTGCTAACATGGAATGACAGCAAATGCTAATGAAGTCTAGCCACTCTGCCCAGTATCCTCGGATTTGGAGGTCAATTAGGCTGGCTCCACACCAGTGTTATCTGAGGAGGCTAGCAGCTTCCAATTTCATTTCTCTAAATCTTCTTGGCAAGCACCCCTATTGACCATTTCCTCCTGACCAGCTGATGGCAGAGTATCAAGCATAACCTTATCATGTAAGGAAGTGCAATCTCTAAGACATGGCCAATGAAGCACATTCACTTTGAAATATGGGCCATAACCTAAGCACAATGATAGGAAAATCCTCCAGGCAACACTGCTCAATGTGAAACTATCCAATGACCTATACAACCAGCCACTTAAATGTAATAGAAAAATAAGCTTCTACATAACATGCAGATATACCTCTACAAGCACAAGCCCATACGCATACCTGTATGTATTCATTCACTCACACATGCAAGAAGATAGACACAGCAATTCTCTTTTTCAGGAAGTAAAGACATGACACAAAGGAAGTCTTTGGTTCACAGAGACAAAAATAATATATTTTAAAAAATATATTTATGCTTTGAGACAAATTATGAGTCTGTTTTGCCCAGTAGCATCTACTTCAATTGTTGGTGGCATTTCAAGACCTTACACAGAATAAGAGCTTTTCGAGTTCTACTACTTGAGATCTTTGAAGATACTACAAATTCAATACCAGGATCTTTTGCCAGAGAAAGTATGCCTTCTGTCACTGAGCTATGGTTCATTTCCTGGTTGCTGAAGCAGAGGAAGAGGGCAGAGAACAAAAACGAATTCTGCTAATAAGATGGAAGGCCAAGAATTAAATGATCCATCCTTCTATCAATTTATGTGGCTGAAAAGCAATTGCTGATCTTGGAACATGTAAATCAGGGGTGGGAATCATGCAGTCCTCCAGATGAGTTTGAACTGAAACATTCTGTTTCAACATGCATTCAATTATTATTTTGCATTCATAACTATTCAAACTTTAACTATTCAAACCAGCCCATGAGCCCTCTTGCTCAATTTATCTCAAGCTGGCTCTACACAGGGTTCATCCAGATGCACCAAGTTCCATCCTCCATCAGACATATATTGAACTTTAATAGACCTCCTAAAGTCCATGAGAACCACCACTCTTCTAAATGTTCCTCCAGCAACAGCAAGAATATCCTCGTGGCCAGCAAAATCAGACAATCCCAACTAAATGACCCCCCCCCCCAGGGTCTTCCTCCAGGGACAAACCAAGAATGGACAACTTGGATGTCCCTGAACAGACTCAGAAGTGGAGTTGGCAGATCAAAAGACAACCTGGCAAAATGGCACCACATAGAATAATCCTCCATTTTGTGACTGTGGAGCAGAACAAATTACTTAGCATCTGTATGCTTGCCCACAATGCCCTGCCTGATGCACAGAGGAAGAACTGTTTAAAGCTACAGACAATGTAGGCACTGTTGCCCGTTTTTGGTCTAAAACTATTTAGCTGCTTGTGATCCCATTATTTTATCAGTTTTAAACTTATTTATTTATGCAATGCTTTTGACACACAGTAAAAAAACAGACATCCTAACCATTGGTTGTGGGAGAAAATGGGAATAGATTTTGTAAGCCTCCTCCAGACAATATTCCTCACGATGGCTGGATCTACATGGCATAACATTCACTTTCAGAATGTAGATTAACTGCATTGAGCTGGATTATATGGCAGTATAGACTCATATAATGCAGTTCAATGAAGTTAATCTGCATTCTGAAACTGGATTTTATGGCAGCCTTACTCACTAGTAATGAGAGAGGCCTGCCAATACAGCCGCCACAATTAGTCACTGACAGCTTTATTTTCTATCACGTTGTTTAATCCAACACTTCCAAAACTGCAACTGTAGTTTTAACATTCAAAGCCCTATACAGCTTAGCTCGTCTCTATCTTTAGCTTTTTTTTATTTGTCCAAAATTTGCATTTTAGGGACTCTAGGCTCCATACCTAGCTATATGTATACTCTTCCTTATCTTCACTGGAAGTGCCTCCCTGGTTATTTGTAGACCGCTCCTTCTCTTGTTATCATTAAATCTCAGTTAAAAATGTTATTGTTTCCCAAAACTTCTGGACTTTTACTTTAGTATCTATATATATAAATCTGTTAGGTTGGTTCAACCGGACAGCAAAACTCCACAACCCCCCAACGAAACTTAACCAAAATTCCCATGCCCATAACACAACCCACAAGGTACAAACATATCTACTCAAAATGAAAAACAACACAACAACACACTCACAAAACGGCAAAACAACAAAACTCAAAAAAACCCCAACGAAACTTAACCAAAATTCCCATGCCCATAACACAACCCACAAGGTACAAACATATCTACTCAAAATGAAAAACAACACAACAACACACTCACAAAACGGCAAAACAACAAAACTCACAAACCCCCCAACGAAACTTAACCAAAATTCCCATGCCCATAACACAACCCACAAGGTACAAACATATCTACTCAAAATGAAAAACAACACAACAACACACTCACAAAATGGCAAAACAACTGAGCATGCGCAAGTTCCCTGGCGCGCGCACATAGCCTTCCGGCCAACGTTCCCTCTGCAGAAGCCATGTCCACTCCAAGCCCCGCCGCACCGCTTCCCGCACACACACACCCCCTGCCGCACGCACACACACAACCCCACGCTCCATCACTCCCCCCGCCACCGCACACACACACGCAACCCCACGCTCCATCACTCCCCCTGCCACCGCACACACACAACCCCAGGCTCTATCACTCCCCCCGCCGCCGCACACACACACGCAACCCCACTCCCCCGCTGCCGCACACACACACGCAACCCCAGGCTCCAGCATTCCCCCCGCCGCCGCACACACACACGCAACCCCACGCTCCATCACTCCCCCCGCCGCCACACACACATACGCAACCCCACGCTCCATCACTCCCCCCGCCGCCGCACACACACACGCAACCCCACGCTCCATCACTCCCTCCGCCACCACACACACGCAACCTCACTCCCCCCGCCGCCGCACACACACACGCAACCCCACGCTCCATCACTCGCCCCGCCACCGCACACACACACGCAACCCCACGCTCCATCACTCCCTCCGCCGCCACACACACGCAACCCCACTCCCCCGCCGCCGCACACACACACGCAACCCCAGGCTCCATCATTCCCCCCGCCGCCGCACACACACACGCAACCCCACGCTACATCACTCCCCCACCGCCGCACACACACACACGCAACCCCACGCTCCATCACTCCCTCCGCCGCCACACACACGCAACCCCACTCCCCCGCCGCTGCACACACACACACGCAACCCCATGCTCCATCACTCCCCCCGCCGCCGCACACACACACGCAACCCCACGCTCCATCACTCCCTTGCTGCTGCACACACACACGCAACCCCACGCTCCATCACTCCCCCCGCCGCCGCACACACACACGCAACCCCAGGCTCCATCATTCCCCCCGCTGCTGCACACACATAATAGTCCAGATATCTACCTCAACTTTGATAAGTTTTACTATAGGCCACAGCAACGCGTGGCAGGGCACAGCTAGTTATTTTACAATTGTGTATATTTTATTACATGTACTTGCCACATTGTATTATATTATATTGTACTGTTGTATTTTTTATAGATAATTTATTTTACAATTGTGTTGTATAGTTTTCTGTGTTGTAATTCCTTCCCCTTGTGTATACACACATATTTTAGATTGTATGCTTTTGATAGGAGTCACTGATTTTGGTTATTTAAAAGTGTTTTTTTTTAACAATAACCACATCCCTTAGTGTAATTGGAAGCTAATAATGTGACGATAGCTGCAGCAACCACTGTGTGTGTGAATATTTTTAAGAATGGGATACTCCAGATGCTCTCACCTTCATTTAACAGTTATTTACACTGAAGACCAAGAATATCAGGGGATCAATATCCTCTGGGAAGCAAGATTTCCTAGCAAGACTCTCGAGGATGACAAATTCTGCCTGAACAAATCAAGACAAACAAAAGGATACACTGTGGTCTGGAACTGGGGTGCGCGCATCTACTGGGTTTATGGACAAGCTGGTTTTTTAATACCTATTCTATTAAACACACCCTTGGAAACTTCAAGTGTAGCACAACTCTTTTAAAAAGCCAGCAGTTATAGCCTCAAGTATTCCAGGTTTCCTAAAGAAGGCAACACACGACTGTGAGTACTCAGTAAGAAACAAGGGAGATTCTGAAAGACACAAACTGCTTTCTAGCAGCAAAATCCTCTGAAAAGGACCAACAAGAGCAGTCCTCCTTGCCAAAAGAACATTGAAATGCATTTTAAATTATAAGATGGGAAGGAGGAAAAGAAGAGAAAAGAGCCTGGTTCAGGAGCACTGCTTCTTATCCAAAAAGATGGACATGACTTGAATGGCAAAGTCTTGAACAAAAAGACTAGGAATGGGACACATAACAATGAGAAGATTAAATGTTAATCTGCATGTATTTGGCATAAATCCAATACAGCTGCTCGCTTGGCACATTCAGAACAGGAAAACAGGACCTTCCAAAGAGAGCCTAGAATTAACAGTTCCAAGGCAATAGGGGGCAGCCTCTCTACATGCCCAGGGGAGACAGCGCCCTGTCCTTTGCTAATTGTTTTTGCATTGTAGCTCAGCAAGAGTCTGAACATCTCAATTTGCCACTGGGAAAAGTGTAAATGACTCGGGCTTGAAAGGAAGGGGAAAGATCAATACAAATTAAATCTGTACAGCACCAACATGTAGTGGCAGCAGGATTGTGGTAGGTTTTTCCCACATAAAGTATTATGCTCAATTGAATAAAAAAACTATTTTGTAGCTGTTATTTTGAAAAAAAAAAACACAAACATAAACATTCCACATTCATTTCATTCTTTTAAAACAGCATCTCTCCCCTACAGCTGCTTGTTGGGTAAAATTATTACTGGAGAACAAGACCTTTACACTGAGTCAGTGTTACAGGAGACTGTTTCTTTGTTTATTTATTACTTATTTATTTTGTACCAAAAGCATTACATAAATTAGCATAAAACTCATAAAAATAGGAGCACAAGCAGTTAAATATCTTTTGACCAAAAATGGGCAACAGCAACCGCATTGTCTGTAGCCTCCAACAATGCTTCCTCTGTACACTGCAGACAAGCATACAAATGCAAAGTTGTCTGTTCTACTGCACAGTCACACAAGGTGGAAGATTATTTTAGGTAGTGCCATTTTGACAGGTTGTCTTTTAATCTGGCCACTCCACTTCTGAGTCTATTCAGGGACATTCAAGTTGCCCATTCTTGGTTTTCCCCTGGAGGCAGACTCATGGGGTGGCATCCAATTAAGATTTCCTGGTTTAGCTGCCCAGAGGGATACTCTTTTTGATGCTGGGGAAAGGTTAAGAGGAGTGGTGGTTCTCATGAAGTTTTTCCTTTATTTGAGTCTACTAGGAGGAGGCTGATGGCCATGCAGTGGATGGCTTTCATGGTGTTCAGCCTGATTTCTCTCACAGCCAGAAGCAACCTTCCACCACACATTGGGGGGGGGGGGGGGGGCAATGCTAGCTAGCTTGTAGAGTTTGTTCAATGGTGTGTTCACCTGCTTTGCCTTGGCAGACTTCTGTCAAACAGGAAAAACATATTCAGCAGTTGAGTAAGACAAGGCCAGGGCTGATGTTCTTATTAACAGGAGACTGTTTAAAGATCTTAGACCGTAGTACTAAATCCATGTACTTCAGATTAAACCACACTGGACACACCTATGAATAAACCTTCTTAGAAATACACAGTTGTTTCTGTATTACAAAACAGGAGGACTAATGAAAATTACTATGGGATTTCTTCCAAGATAATGCAAAGATATGTATTTATTTCATTCCAGGTCTTTCCCCAAGCATGGGATCCCAAAGTTGTCAAAAAGGACTTCGGCTGATAGAATGACATTTCCCCATGTTTTCTGTCCCTTCAATTTCCCATATTTGTTCTAAAAACCCCACAAAAATCCTCACTTTATACCTTGCTTTCCCCCTAGAATACAACACAAGGTGGTTTATAGAACAAAAAAGATGAAATCACATACAGGTAAAACATATTAAACAGTCAAAATAATGCAATCAATCCTCTGGAACCGATTTGGGAAGCATAAAGTGGAAGAAGCAGATACAGAAATCCAACAATAGTCTGTTTTAATGATAGATCAATATCCTATATTTTCTTAAGAGATTCATGTTAATTTATATTTTGGAGTGGAATAGCACTAAAAAGATCTAAAAACACAAACTAGCTAGAAAGAGGATAGCAGCTAAAAGGTTTCTGGGAAATCTAAGCCTTGGTGGCCTCTGAAAATGCAAATGGAATTTGACACAGGATGTAGACCAAGAGCAAGCTTAATTTGTTAAGGGAGCTTAACTAAGGCTTTATTATATGAATACCGGGAACAAAGCAGCCATGGGAATAGCATTAGAGGAATCTTCAGCATTATCATGAACAAGGGTACACTTTGGGCACAACATCATATACATTTTGAAAACCAGACTTTTTGAATTAGAGTAAATGTACTAAATAAGCCTGATGGAACCCATATATGCCAACATTCAACTTGAAAACCAGGTGCCAAGGCAGTCGTTTGTTCAATCACCTTACAGCATACCAGATAAAAAAGAAAGTACAAAATACATTCTGATAAAAATGATTTTTTGTAAGAAGAGGTTATACCATTTTGGAAAAGCAGATACCAAAATGTAGTATTCTGAAGACAACTGAGCCCTCAAGGTGACTCGGTGAAGTTTTTTGTTTTTGGCAAGGGTGGTTTGGTCAGTTCCATCTTCTGAAATATAGCTTAAATAATCTGGTATTTTAAAAGCACTACTTCTTAAACTGGGGGTCCCATCTCCAAAATTGTGGATCCCAACCACTTAGCTCAAAGCTGAGGTCACAAAAAAATTGACAGTAGTAAGATGTTTCTGAATGTCAACCATTTACATGAATCTGCTAGGAACAAGGTGCAGTGTTTACAGTGATCTCTACAGAAAACCCTTCAACTTCTGGGCTGAAAGGTATGCCCTTGAACTTGGAGCCCGACAACACTGGTGTTGTCATGTTTGGCAATGACAGATTGATTAAAGAAGGTAGCATTGTGTTAGAGGACAGGTGCTATTGTGGATGTGTCAGATGGCAAAAAACTCCTGGGACCTATTGCAGATGCACTGGGCAATGCCACTGATGGAAAGGGCTCAATTGCTTCCAAGATACACAGATCAGTTAGTCTGAAAGCACCAGGGATCATTCCTAGAATCTCTATGCACAAACCCATGCAGATCAGCACCAAGGCTGTATTTATTTATTTATTTAAAACTTTTCTATCCTGATCTTCTCTACCTCTGTAGAGGGACTCACCGGCTAACAGCAAGGATTCAATGCTAACAATACAATCTAAAATATCAAAACACTTTAACAAAAAACATCAACAGTGAATTAAAATACATAAAGGGTAAAATACATATAAGCCAATTTGCCAAGATAAAATTATGTCCAATTCTGTCTGCATCTTGTGGTCCATAAAATTGGTCAATTGCCAGTCTCAGCCATTATTCTGGGAATGCCTCATTCCATAGCCATGATTTTATTAGCTTCCTGAAGGTCAGGAGGGAGGGGGCAGATCTAATTTCATTTGGGAGAGAGTTCCATAGCCAGGGGGGCACCATAGAGAAGACCCTGTCTCTTGTTCCCACCAAACGTGACGGCGAAAGTGGTGGGACCGAGAGCAGGGACCCTCCAGAAGATCTTAGCAGCCTTGATGGTTCATAGGGGAACTGTATGAACAAGTAAACTGGGCTGTAACTGTAGACAGCTTGGTACCAACTGGATGTGGCCAACATGAATTGATAATTGATATAGATTAACTTTTACATGCACAAATCACTAATATTTGTATATGTGGCATCATAGAGACTGATACTTACATTACAATTGGAAGAACCATCAAAACTTGGGTATGAATGATCAGGCCATTCAGAGGAGTCTGTGCTACCTGACTGACGACGCTGAGATTCATACTCCTTAAGCTGAAACAAAAGTAAGAAAATATGAAACATCTCATTTTGAAGGTTGCTGCTTGTTTATTCAGTTTCATGTATTTTACAAGAAAGTAGCAGTACTGGATAAACTAAGTAACATAATACTTTCTAGGTCATATGGCCACTACACTTTACTCCCCTTGCCTTTCAGAAAGAATATATGAAGACAGGTAGACTGACATGACAGAAATAGACTCAGTTTTTTATAGTGAAAATATTTATCTGATCTAGTATAAACCTAAGAAACCTGCCTTCTCAAAATTAATGTAGAGCAAGTTTTCAAATTTTAGCTGCAAAGTAAGGACTCATTAAATCTTTTACTGCTGACTCTACTACACTTTTATTATATATAGAGTGGTTCAGTTTTCATGCTTAGTTAAGCTAAAATGCAATTCACTTATTTATCAATACAGGCCTATATATGCTGTTTATATTAATACTGTACAGGGGAATCTTAATCTTTGTAAAGGCATTTAGTCATAGAGCTACTTCCATTTCTGAATCTCTTGGGCTTTGTTAAAGGGGGAAGTAATGTATAGGTATATTATCCTTTTGTACTACATTCCACCAAGTTAATATTCTCTATGATAATGCTTTTTCCAATAATTATAGCAACTTCTACACAAGCTTACAGTGAATCACCAATGCAACCTGACCTATCATTAGGAACCAGCTTAAAGAACACGGTTCCCAATTAGCTGATCAGAGGGCAGAGAAGGATAAAGAGAGAAGTATATGGATCGTATACCCTTGCAAGTGCTTCCTCAATTGTGATCATCTTCTCCTTGACCATCATCATTAACTGGATCCGCTCCTCATCACTCATTGTGATTTCACTTGCCACATAACCAACATCCTCCCCTGAAGACAAGAAAAAAGAACAAGACCCTTTAAAACAAATGAATGGAAAGTCACACATATTGAATCATGACCTTCATAGTGTACTGTCCCCCAAATAATTATTCCCAAGTCATTTAGGCTCAAGTTAATCCCTCTTTGAAATTCTCAGGCACTTGCATTTAAAATTCAGAAAATTAGAGGTTTGTTACATTAGGTCAAGAGATATATTGCCATTCCCTCAATTTGCTCACTGATCCCACTGCATTCCATTTGGTGACAGGAACAAATGATAAAATATCCCTCTTCATTGACCTATTTTCTTTCCTTAGATCAATACAGCTTAGGAAGAAGGCATGCCAGGAATATATTTATTACACCTGGAAATCATTACAGAAAATGACAGAGCAGCAAAAAGAATGCTAATCCAAAGCCTGAGTGTGGGATCATCTCTAATGAGATCTTATGTACTATAAACTATTTTTTGTCATTCTTTGTACAACTCTGTTATATTATCAACTTCTCACTGCTTCAGATGAAGAAATACAGCAATTACTGGTAAGACCTAAAGATATTGGTCCTGCTCTCTGTGCTTAGGTACTAAATGTAATTGAATGACATTGCTTAATTGTATGATCACGGTATTTTTTTAAAGTTGTGAGCAGCTTCAATGACAGTTGTAGAATGGTGGGTTACAAATATGTTACTGAAACATAATATATAGATATGCTAGAATAACTAGCATATTCACACTAGAAAGAACTATTTATTATGGAACAGCAGACCATAAAACAAACAAAAGCTCCTCCACAAGCATATTATTTTTTATGTGCATATAATGTAAGTGGGAGGGTTCAGTGGCTTAGTAATAATGGGTTTATGTCATGGACATTTTGAGATCTTGAAATCAGTAAGCATCATATGTTTAATGACATAGTGTTCTGACAGTATATGTGCTGTTCACAGTATTAAGACCAAGGAAATTTTATACATATTTGTCAAAGCTAAGTTGGCTACTATGTAAGTGTTATCTGCATTATACATTATTGAATACATACAGATGTAGATGGGCATAATAAAATTACATAAATGAAGATACATATCAAACAATCCAAATAGTTTAAACAAGTTCTATTCCAGTTGATAGATTATTTTAGCATTACTTCAACCAGCAGAAAGCCGTTCAAGAACCACCTGGTCTTTATGTCAACAGTTGCATGCAGGGAAGATGGATTAGCTTCATTTGATTGGTAATATGTTCATTGTTGAGGGAAAATCCTATTTTCCTTAAAATGTTCAGTGATTTTGTTTGACTAATGTACACAATAATTAGCTCAGCTTATATTATGTTTAACCATTTAACAGAACAAAACACTACTCGCGCAGAATTGTATATGCAAAAATTAGTATTATCTAAGTTATGCTGGGGAATTCATCTGACAGTTTGTGAAGTTTAACAAAATACAAAGATATCTTGATTGTAGGTCTGCCAAGTAAGTTAATAACAGTAGAAATCAGCTGAAAGCCGTGACATTGCTTTTTTATAAAACCAAAGAGGCACCAGACAGACAGTCAATGTTAAAGACAGTCATAGAACTCAGACTTAAAAGTTAGGTATTTCATTGGTGGGGGCCACCACCAAGAAGGCTCTCTCCCTCATCCCCAACAGTTGTGCTTGTGATGGTAGTAGATGTGAGAGGGGGAACTCCCTGGCAGATCTTAGAGCCCATACTGGTTCATAGGGGGAGATATGGTCACAAAGATAGGCGAGGCCCGAACTGTTTAGGGTTTTGTAGGTCATAACTTGAATCTTGAATCTTTAAAAAATATTTATTCCATGTTGTGTGATTTAGCATAGAATAATTCGGAGAAATAAAGATTCTTCTGCTAAATTGCACAGCTTTCAATAGTTTGTCTGGCAATAGCACTTAACTTTCAAATATGATGAAATTAAATGAGCAAAAATGTAATTCAGAGGATTAAGACTATTTTTGTTAAAATATTTCAGTTGCTTACTTCTATTCCAGTTAAGTTCTCATTATCTACATAAAGTTACACTCCGAAAATATGTAATTAATAATAAAGACAGCATTCTCATAAAGCTATACCTTTTGAAGACTGCCTCATTAGTCCCTTCTGATTCTTTCGAAAATTTTGCCAGAAATACTTGTTCTTCTTTTTCCAGTCTGCTTTTCCTGATGGGATACACACACACATTATTATTATTATTATTATTATTATTATTATTATTATTATTCTATAATAACACTTTATTTATACCCCACCACCATCTCCCCGAAGGGACTCAGAGAGCCTCACAATTAAAAGTATTCCAATAAAACTTAAAATATACAATATACATATATTGAAACAGTATCAAACATCATTAATATTAAAAACAATTCAAGTTAAAACCATAAAAGCATATAAAACCACAGCACCCCCTGACTTAAACACCTTGATTTTTAAGCACCTGTCCGAATAAAAAGATTTTAACCTGCCGCTGGAAGGGCAGCAGGGAAGGGGCCATTCTGGCTTCCCTGGGAAGAAGGGAGTTTCAGAGTCACATACAAAGATACTTCTAAACATATACATATTAGGAAAAAGCTTCCCAGTCCTTTGTATCAGTTCTTAAACCTCTAAATTAAGCTTTGAAAAGAATATTAGCATTGATATGAATTTTAGAAAAAAAATTATCATTCAGGATATGGAAGCAGAAGGCATAAAAGAAAGGCATATTTTTAATTTCATTTCTTTAAAAAATCACCTGTTTGTTTTATTTTTTTTAAAAAATAAGCCAGTCCTGATCACCTAGATTTTAAAGAAAACAAAATAATTTTATTTTCCTCATTATGCTGTTGTTTTGGTATACTGAAAGGAATTGTGGTTCATATGACCACTGGCTTGAGTGATCAAGCAAAATTGCTCCATGACTTTACCTGTGTGCTCTTCAGAGATGATAAAATGTGCAAAGCAATACTGCTCTGAAGATATAAACATTAAAATAGTATTTAAAGTTGTAAAAGAAATGTGGAAAAAAACTCCTAACAATTATTTTGCCCAAAGCAAGAAGCAACACAAATGGTATTACTGTAAAAGATTTGACAACCATGAGATAGGCCAACGTGGTCTTCAAAAATAAAAAAGTATCGAAAAAGATGAAGTATACTGACCTACAGCACTTTCTTCAGAACTTGACTTATGAAGGGTGAATCTAAAAGGAAAAAAAGAGAAATCAAATGATTGCAGCAAGCATCTCAAATGCATGAAAATTGTTTTGCCTTACAGTAAAGCAAGACATGAAGCATCAAAAGCTGTCCCCGCTCCCCACAACTCCTCTTCTTATGAATGCACACTGAAGTCAGCAGGAGAAACAGTATCTGAGCTCCAGCCATGCTTATACAATGGCATTAGCTCAGCTCCAAACCCCATGAAACAAGTTTCTAGTGACTGAGGCAGAAAACTATGTATGGAGAACAAAAGAGTTAAAGTTTCAAGGGTCAAAGGGGAAAATGTGCAGAAAAAGAATGTCCTTGCTCTCTCCAGCCAGCCCTCCCCCCCCCCCTTTCCTTCCCTACTAGTCCACACAGAAAATTAATGGAGCACTCCTGTCATCAACATGTTGCAAACTTTGGTCCCAAATTGAATGCTAAACATTTAAATTCTGCCCTTAAAAAGAAACTAGTTCAGCTTATAATGCAGCATTTTAATAGCAGGGTAAACATCACCAGAGCTGGAAAAAGAAAGGTTGGGAGATTAGCAGTCACATATTTACTACTCAGATTTCAATTACAAGAGAAAACAGAAATGATATAAAAGCCTATGGCAAAGGTTCATAAGTATTGAACTGACTGGCATAGTGATAGCAATAAATTACACTCATCATTTTTTAAAAGAATATTAAACATTGCAGTGATAAAATATGGATATTGTTTATTATTTTCATTTTGCACCAGAATCTAGATCTCAAGATCTGCCCCCATCCATTGAAACATTTCTGAAGAGGAGGAGAATTAGGATTTGGTGTTGGCACAAGTGTAGATGGGAACATGGGTGACTTGCTGCTCCTGCCACCTCAAGGGAACCCAACTGTGGGAATTTGGCTACTATGTGGAGAAGCCCACAAAAGCACTGGTCATGACAACCTGGGCCCAGGCTCGGGTGTGCTGGCTTGGTGCCCAAGTGGTAGCACCAGGCCTCTTATCATCCAAGGGGATATGGTAAGTCATATGGGATCTGAATCAAAATACGGAGAAGTTATATGAAAAGCAGCATCATCTTCACTACCACTATCAGGCTCTTCGGTCTTTAACAGCTTCTCACTGTCTTCCCAGAGAACTCTACGCTAGAGTTCAAAGACATAGCTGTGTTAAGAATACCCATATGCAGAGGGAACTTGATACACTTTATAGAAAATGAAGTTGTTAGGGTAAGGTATCACACACTACGTTTACTTCTTTAGGTCCCTGGAGTGAAGTGCCTAGGAACTAATCTTTATAGGCAGACTGTGATTAACCATAGAAATGCAAAACTGATGGAAATGGCTAAAAGAGAACAAGTTCAGTTTTAACCATGCCTACGCGGCGGGGGGGGGGGGGGGGGGACGACAAAGGCAGGAGGGAAGATGTTACTTAAATTCAAGGTGACTAGATAAACATATTAATAGTGGAATAACTTATTGAAATACAGTATAACAACAACAACAACAACAACAACAACAATAATATCATCTGCCTGCGACAAAGAACTGGTGGGATCACAAGCCTGAAAAGGTTACAGAAAATGAACATGTCAAACTACTCTGGGACTTCCGAATTCAGACTGACAAGAGTTCTGGAACACAATACTCCTGAACTCACGATCATGTTAAAAAACAAAATAAGGATCATCGATGCTGCAATTCCAGGAGACAGCAGGATTGAAGAGAAACAACTGGAAAAGCTGACACTATATGAGGATTTAAAGATCGAACTGCAAAGAATTTGGCACAAGCCAGTAAAGGCGGTGCAGCGCCTAAAGACCATGGCCTGCACTTAAACACAATCGGAGCTGACAAAATTACTATTTGCCAGCTGCAAAAGGCCACCTTACTGGGATCTGCACACATTATTCCCCTATACATCACACAGTCCTAGACACTTGGGAAGTGTCCGACATGTCATCCAATACAACAGCCAGCAGAGTGATCTTGTTTTCTGTGGACTCATCTTGTTGTGTTTCTAACAACAACAACAACAACAATAACAACAACAACAACAACAACAACTTATAACCCACCCTATCTCCCCGAGGAACCAGAAATGGGATGTGATACTGCGCAAGAGGGTCATCACAAGAGTAAGTGATTAATTGGTGTTATAACACATGCAGGTTAGAGCATTTACACAGGACTATGATGCTGGCATTATTCTTAGCCTCCTAAAGCTCCTGCAAATGGTGACTAAAGCACAAAATATCTGTAGGTTCCTTTCCCATCTTCAGATAGAGATGGGAAAGACACAAGATGGACACTTCCAGTCATTATAAAGAATGTTCAGCTGATGGTTTCACTTGAGCTGGATCTACACTTCTATATAATCCAGTTTCAGAATGCAGTTTAATGGCATTGAACTGGATTAAATAGCAGACTCATATAATCCCATTCAATGCAGTTAACCTGCATTCTGAAATCGGGTTATATGGTAGTGTAGATCTACCCTTGAATTAAGGGGGCTTTCTATGTTCCAAACAAGGGGAAACTACTATCACAGAGATAAATTCAAACCCATCTAAGATCACTGAGAGTCCTCTCCCCACACATATTCCTCTTCATTATTGCCCTCTGTAATACATAATTACATTGCTTGTCTAACTTCAACATGCATTACACTTCTAGCAAAAATAAAGCATTGCTACCAAAATAGTTCTTCGAAGTCAGGAAAAAAAGTTGATCTTGTCCAAATGGAACAAATCTCCATCCAAGGCAATGCTGATTTACAGCAATTAACTCACTTTGTGTGAACAGGGTCATACTAAAGTGTAGATTAGCATTTACTTTAACTAACATTTCAATGCTCATCCACACTTTAGATTTCAAACCAATTTGAATTGCACTTTCTAGGAGTAGCAGCAGAGGGCAATGCAGAGGTTTTGATCAACATAAAAATTCAACAAGAAGAAGCCAAACTGTATTTTGTTTTAGACCAGTATTCACTGTAAATGATCCAACTGATTAGAAGCCAACTGTTTATAAGCATGAAAAACATAATCATCAATTTGCAGGGACATCATGAAAGGGGAAACGATAGCATGAAGTTTAATTTTGATTCAGTAAAGTCATCCAAGCAGAGGCAGTAACAGCAGTGCTTGGACATGGCAAATCATCTCTCCTTTTGAGTCTGATTAGAAATTTAATCTGGAGCAAACAGCCAACTGATGCAACCAAATTCCAGATCTAAGCTGCACCAGGTGCATGGTGGAAAGGCGCTGTTGCCAGGTCCCTTAGAGACACAGTTTACATTCGGGACAGCTTGTGAAAAGAAAATTAATGGCTTGGGTGGGTTCACAGCATTAGCACCAATTACTTGATTGTTAGGAAGGAGCTCAAACAAGAGGTATATTGGAAAAGATCTGTATTCCTCTAAGCTGCTTTTCAAGCAAAAACAAAGATGCGTGTAGAAGATGGCTAAAGAAGTCAGTTTTTGGTCAACATTCATGTTGTATAATTTCTTATCAGATCCTATAATGTTGCAACATCCCAACAAATTAGGTGCATTCTGTAACTTCTTCATGTTTTATTCTTAGAAGATGGTTACACATTTAATTCAGCTGGGTATGCAGACAAGACAAAAAAGGATGTGTGCATAATCACCCACACACACATAATCACACATTTCAATTTATAGATTCTATATCCATACTATGGAAGTTCTTAACACCAACTTGTCGGGTTATGAAAATGTGCTCATAACTGTATAAACCAAATAAAAAAAATGGTGCCTTGGGGAGGAGAGAAAACATGACAGCAACATATTCAGGATACAGCAATATCTGCAGTTCCTTCAGATATCACATCTGTCTAAAGTGACACATGCCTTAATCAAATTGTATTAGGATTACTATAGTGTATTCTACATGGATAGGAAGTGTTTGAAAAATCCATCAGGTCCAAAATGCTACAGTCAGGCTGCCAACTGGCACAGGTTATGAGTCCCCTTTTTGAAACAGCTCTACTGCCCGCAAATCTATTTCTGGGCAGAATTTAAAGTGATAATGATTACTCTTAAAGCCCTACATGAATTGAGACCAAACAATTAGAAAATTATTTTTATCTTTCTGTATGAGCTAGCTTGACCTCTTGAGATCTGAAAGAGAAACTATCTCAGTTATACCACTATGACAGCAGGGACACAGAAGAAAATTTTCTTCATGGCAGCTCCCAGGCTATGAAACTCACTTCCATGGGAGGTCTGGTTGGACCCCTCCCAGAAGTCTTACCATAGGCAACTAAATACCTTTTTATTTAAGGAGTCTTTGATAAATAGAGCGAGCATTTAATACGAGAGGGCTGTTTCTATTTGATTGTGTGTGTGTGTGTGTGTGTGTGTGTATATATATATATATATACCTTCACTTTTAATTAATCACACACAAATGTTGTTCAGTAGCTGTAATGCTGTCTATAGAAAGCCTTATCTTCATAATTAAAAGTGAGGCTTCATATAGACAGGATAGGCAGAAATAATTTTGTGTGAGTTATACTGGCTTCTTGTTTCGGGGGCTCAGCTGTGGAAACCCACTGGCTGACTTCGGGCAAGCCACACTCTCTCAGTCTCAGAGGAAGGCAAATGCAATCCCCTCTGAACAAATCTTGCCAAGAAAAGTCCGTGACAGTTTTGCCTTAGGGTCACCATAAGTCAGAAATGTCTTGAAAGCACACAACCACTACCACCACCACAAATTCTTAACCATGAATTTATAAATGCTACAGACATTTTAATTTTCAAAAGCAAACTGCAATTTCTAAGGAAAAGGCAATAGCTCACTTTCTATTTGGTTAGTCACCAAGTCTCAGTGACTAACCAAACAGAGACAAGGAGCCCATGTGAAGGAAGTGGTTGAAAGCTTATCACTGTACACACTACAAGACTACCACACAAAACTACAAATCCCAGGATTTGATCAAATGGAGTAATGTCTGCTAAAGTCCTATAATTATGCAGCATAAAAGAGACCCTGGCATGGAAGCCTTTCTTCCTCTCTTACAGTGGTACACAGCAATATTTACTGCTAATTACAAAGGCAGAAAACATCCTTCATCTCAGCACTCCACAAGGTAAAACAGTGGCCTTCAAGTCCTGCTGAAGGTGTGAATAATTAGGCATTAGTTACGGGAGGGGGAGCAGGGAGGGGAGCATTTACAGCACCTGAGAATAGCCTTCTTGTTTGATTTGACAATTATGCTGCTCTGGCCGTGTTGAACCTGCAGCTTCTCCAATAACACACACTGGACATGATTTGTACTCTTCCATTCATAGACTGACAACTCGCTTTGAAACTTAATGATGCAGTGGCACTTGGCAGAAGTTTCAGAGCTGCATGTCTGAAAAGCAGCCAAATGCCATTACTCCGCTGCTTTGGCCATTTGGTTTTGCTGTGCTCTGATGTACAGCTTCATTAGCAGACTTCCCTATGAAATGCACTCCAAGTAAAAGGACTCTACAGTCAGTGGTTCACTTGCGTATGGAAGAAATAGGATAGATGGCCAATTATGGACTTTGAAGATCTATGTACTATCAAATTCTGCATACAGAAGAGGATGGATGCCATTTTAAAATGCCCCAAATTTTAATCTGATGCTGTTATACAAATGCTCTAGCTACATCTAGAAACTTGATGAAAGAAAGGGGGAATAGATGATGAAAATACTGGGACACTGCTTAACATACTGTAGGCTCTTTAGAAATTTTAATTGTTTGACCAGAGATGAAAGAATATTTGTAAGAAGTGGACTATATATGTTTATATACTGCATTTTCATTCTATTGCAGCATTTATAGCTGAAGTTTGAACAAAGTATAGTTGCTACTAATATTTAGAAACTTCAGTTTATTAAAAAGACATATAACAATACAATAAGTGGGAAAAGTCTGAAATTTTCATCTATAAATACAATAATATTTGGACAGATTTGTTGATAACATTGTTTGGTAACAAAAACTCAATTGACAATTGATTTTTAAGGTTGCTTTTACAAAGAGAAAAGCAAAACCTAGAACAGGTACATACTGGCAGTTTGTCCAGTGGTATCATCCACTGAGCTGCGGTGGTTATTGCTACATGCATCACTGCTCTAGCCATTTGTATTCCCTCTCTTTGAAACCTTGGTCAATCTGGCTGGAGGATGAAGTCCAAACACTGAACACATTGCATACAGATGCAGGGAAAAGCTAGCATCCTGCTTAAAAACAGGTTTTTGGCTCTTCTTCTGTCAGCTAATAAAGTTTTAGCTTTATCAGACTTGGCCTCATTCTAGCCTCTGATAAAGACATCTGTGGGTTTTATTTTATATACATAGTGGCTAATTTTACTGCGTCTACTTGGGCCCTGAAATGTAAAACACTCTTATATTTGTGCAATAACTTCTAAATGGACAGTAAATGGGTTTTGGAGAAATTCAGAACGAGATTATCTTGATTTGTTTTTATTTTGCTATTAAGGATCATAAATGCAGATGTGATTGAAAATGCACCAAAATTTCATTTACTGACTGAAAAATGCACAGGTGCATAATGTAGCCCTAAAAATTAAGGTATAGCTACTATAAACTACCTATGAACTAATTATACTCTGCTGTCCCTTCCCAATAACTATTTACAACCCGACTGGAGCAGAGAGCCTGCTTGCTTGGGTTTGGAGCCCTGAATACATTGATACAAAAGCCTTTTGCCTCCTTCTTTTGAAGGGAGCTTGTTTATCTGCCTCAATTTCACAATGCCCAGTAACCAAACTATGGTGACAACTGACACCTTTATGAGTAGAGCTGAGTGACTGGAGTATAATTTATTTAGGAGGAGACGACATTGTGACGAAAAGGGTCTTTAGTGTTCCTATCAAGATTTGCATGAACCTAAAGTGAAAGGCAAGGCTGAGAGGTTCTGACCCTGCTAGTTTCAGTGTGAGAAAGATGGAAGGCAAAGAGTCCCATTCAACTATCTTGTCATTATGTCTCCATAGCAATGGCTCTTTCAACAGGTCTAAGCTTTCTCAGCACTTCCAAACATGGCATTCCTCTTGCTTTGTCTTGTCCTTTCCCCTCTACACAAGGCAACACAGATATAACCACTTACACATTACTTTAAAGCAGGGGTAGGCAAAAAGTACAAATGGATCTATTAATGTATCACTGGGTGGCTTGTAATCAATTAGCAAGGCATTTTGACTTTTCATTGCTTAATTGCAGCAACAACAAAAATGTTCCCCATCCATTCAATGGGAAAAAAAAATCTCACCATGATCTGCTATGTGTGTGAAAGGACTGTGACTTGCAATTTTGAAAAATTCCTGGATTAGGAATGTGCTCCTAAGCATTTTGCATATTCATTTAAAGTGTCAAGTCCATCTATACACCATTCTGAGATACGACTGTATACCAGATCCCAGGAAGTTGACCTCGAGGTTCTAATAGATAATTTCCTCTCTTACTTTATCCTTAATCAAGTGTATCTTTTGAAGAGAAGTTGGATGCCCACCTCTGAGGGATATATGGATTGCTGCAAGAAGTCCAAGGTTGTGCTAGGTATTCTTGTAGCCACTTCTGGTCCGATGAGTCAAATCAGAGAAGCTATCTTACAGCATTAGATCTCCTGAATCCAACATATTGGTAGGAATATTTTGCCTCCATTCTAGATAACATTGGGAAAATGGGAAGTCACTCAGCCAGGAAAAGACTGTTCACTTCCTCCTAGAGGAAGTGCTTTCCTTTCTCCAAGTCAGCACATGAAAGGCATTTTAAAAAACTAGAGGAAGAGTCAATTGAAAGAAAACACACATAAAAATAGCAAAAATGGGTCAAGAACATGCTTAAAAATGATAATTAAGTAATAAGGCGAAAAGGTGTGTGTGTAAAAGGAATTACTAGAGAAAATGCCATGAAAGAGGATCTACAAAAATTATCCATGAATACTAAGGAAAATTAACGAAAAAGATGGCAATAAATCAGGTAATTCTTGATTAAAAGAGAAGCTAGTGAAAATCATTCATTCATGCTCAGAAATGGGAATTTAAGAAATAAATAAGACAACTGTGTAATGTGCAGGTCCAACATCCACTGCTTCGTGGATACATGCTTACTCACAGTTGTCTTAATTGTATGAACCAGGACCAACTCCTAGGGAGTCCCAACTCTCTGTCCTATTCTGAAAGTTTCATGGCTTTCTAGGCCTACTTCAGTGGAGGATCACTAAAGTGAATATTTTCTCAGATAATGTTGCTTCAAGCTGAGAGAGAAACCCAGCAACCCTATTACTCCTGCAGTATTTATTTATTTGCTTGCTTATTTACGTTCACTGTTAACAAGCAACTTGGGATGTTCACAGACTCAAGCCTCCGGTCTCCTAAGAGGAAGGAAACACAACATCTGGAGAAGAAAGACCTATCCCTGTGAGAGGAAGCTGTAATTCTGCTTCTGCCTCCTTTTTTTTTCCAGAGAGTGGAGTTTCCCAAACCTATGTGGATATTCCCCCCATCTTGATTGAAGATCACATTTTTGTATTCTTTTAAAAGAGCATTCATAACTCCCATGATTTCTGATTTTTTAAAAGGCTATTCTATACAAATGGCAATTATGAAGAGCAACAACTAAGAATCCAACTGTAAATATTAAGGTGGGATGACCCCACACATGGCTTTTTTCTGTCGGTATACATGAAAGGATTGGACTTGGACTCTGGAGATCAAGTTTTGAATTCCCTGCTATGAAACCTATTGGATGGTCTTAACCAAGTCACATTCTCTCAGGCTCAGAGGGAAGCAATGACAGACTCCCTCCGAACAAATCTTGCCAAGAAACTCAGCAAAGTTTTGCTTTAAGGTCACCAAACACTGGAAATGACATGAAGGCACACAACACCAACATAAATTGACAAATGAGAATCTCAAACATGAAAGTCAGTAAACTATAAGGAGAGGTCAACACTGTTCCATTTTCAGTCAACAGTAAAACCTAGAACTCAAAGACAGGCACATGCAAAAGGGAATTTAGTGTCCAAAAATATTTAGACAAAGAGGACAAGCTTGGCACGAAGTACACAGCACATCACCACGTACAAAAGTGTTTTGGTCATGACCAACAGCTTCAGCTCACTTCAACAAGCTCTGCATTCTTCTGAATAGAGGTCTTCGTTTTTCCAAGTACAATTGCCAGGAAGAAATATCCCTTCAGCTGCTCAGAGACACACTGGTCTGGCTCGTCACATGCCACAAGCAATGTTTGGCTGCATTCTCGCTCCCATTGTAAGTGTTATTGTGGGAGTTTCCTGCCCTACTTCTCTCAGGGAAATCATTCGTAGGCAGCATGAATAATGTGGTGAGCAATGAAATCTAGCCTGAAACATCAAGGCTCACTTTCCCTCGGAACAAGATTAACTTAAGTTTGGGAATGTGAACACTCCTATTACTTCCCTGCTCTTTTTAAAATCCACCTCACAATAGCTGACAAAGCAAAGAAGTAGTATTCATTTTTCACATTAATTAAAAGCCAACATTCAAATCCTACTTTCTCTGCTTCCTTACTTATTTTTGCCCTTTTCCTCTTTTGCATTCCTCATCATTGTAGCTCTTCAGTCTCATTACAGACAAGCTCATGTTAAAATGCCATGTTTAATTTGGTTCCTCTGAGAATCCACTGAAATGAAACATGACAGTACTTAAATCCACTCAAATGATGATATGACTCAGAGTGCTGGTTCAGGATCCAGCAGGATTGGTACTTCAGCCTGGACATTAACCACAATAGGAGTAACAAGGTTAAACATGCATTCTGAGATGTCTGTTCTCCATATTAGTTGGGTTATGCTTAAAACAAGAGACATGCAAAGGAGGAAAGGAGCAATAATAAGCAAGGAAGATGGGAAACTAGGAATTTTTTTTACTTAGGACCTCATCAGACACAGCACCCCCCCCCCCCCCAGTTTCTACACACTTTAAAAAGTTTAATGATGGAGTTCCCACAAAGGAGTGTCAGGAGTGACTTGAGAAACTGCAAGTTGCTTCTGATGTGAGAGAATTGGCCATCTGCAATGATGTTGCCCAGGGGATGCCCAGATGTTTTACCATCCTGTGGGAGGCTTTTCTCATGTCCTTGCGTGAGAAACTGGAGCTGACAGATGGGAGCTGACGGATTCGAACTGCTGACCTTTTGATCAGCAGTCCTGCTGGGATAAAGATTTAACACACTGCCCCACCGGCGGCTCCTCAACAAAGCCCACCATACAATGCAAAGCAACTTCCAGCTCTTCCCTGTGGGACTCCATCTTAAAAATATGTTTAAAGTCATGCAGCTCTGGATGTGGCTGGATTCTGATCAGGGGCTAATGGGATTGCTGCTGGCTAAGTCTAAAGCTGATGAGAGTTAAAACCTGACCATGTCTTGGGCTGATGGAAGTTGCAGCCCATCAGCCATACAACATTAAAGAAGGTCCCATTAGATGGGTATGCATTTTCTAATGGGGTCATTCATAAAATCAAAACGAAAACAATAATGTTTCTAATAAATAGCATTACAAAATGTCTAGCTGGGCAAAGCTAGGTATATACATTAGGTATATACAATGCTAGGTATATAACTCAGCGAGTTAAACTGCTGAGCTACTGAGCTTGCTGACCAAAAGGTTGGTGGTTCGAATCTGGGGAGTGGGGTGAGCTCCTGCTGTTAGGCCCAGCTTCTGCCAACCTAACATTTCGAAAACATGCAAATGTGAGTAGATCAATAGGTACTGCTTCGGCGCGAAGGTAAAGGTGCTCCATGCAGTCATGTCAGCCACATTACCTTGGAAATGTCTACGGACAACGCCAGCTCTTCGGCTTAGAAATGGAGATGAGCACCATCCCCCCAGAGTCGGGCACAACTAGACTTAATGTCAAGGGTAAACCTTTACCAACATAGAACCCCTCTACCTGAGCATGCATTCAGGCGGGGTAGTTCATCATGAGACGCACAACAGTATAGCAGAGTGTGATAGAAGACAGGTGTAAAACATTTCCAGCCAAGGCTAAAACTCACAACTCCTGTAGATATCCCATGATCTGCAAGACTATGCAGAACTCAACTCTAAACATCCCAGTAAATTCTATATGCAACATTCAGCTTGAATTACCTTTGTGGTAAGGAATGAGGTTCTATTCCAACAAACTCATAAAACAGTTGGCAGAAAGAATGCAACCATTGCGTTAAAGTTCACATTATTATGGTCAATGACCAGCTCAAGAGAAGAGGGACACAGTCTCGTACAAGCACATCAGATTTAAGGGTCGAGAGATTGCTGTATTTTGCTTTTCATCACACAACCAAAGAACATAACTTAAAGAAGTTAAAAGACAACTTAATGGTAAATCTCTCAACTATTACATTGTCTTTTAACTTCTTTAAGTTATGCTCTTTGGTTGTGTAAGGAAAAGTAAAATACAGCAATAGTTTTGCCATAACTAAGTGAATGGATAAACATAACATCCTCATTAAGACTGTAATGTGTAGACTTGTGTAGGAGGACACTTTGAAAGAAACCAAACAGTAGAATGCATTCCCAACAGGACAACTACCGTATCCAAATACTCTGTCCTCTTACCCTGATGAAAACAGGATGAAAGACAGGATGCCGGAGGCAGCCTGACTTAATTTGACCTGGATTTCCTGCCAAAAGCACAGTGATCACCAGACCTTTTCCTTTTTCTTTTTGCCTGAGTAAACAATTCCAGGAGAGTTGCTGCCAGCTCCAATGTCCCAGAGTGAAGATCCTGGACATCAGGCTTCTACCCTTACATCTTCCCCTTTATCTTTGGGCTCAAGTTTTCTCAAGTGAAAGAAACAAGATTTACTACCATCCCCATGTTAATAGGTACACATATAGAAAAGATACATAGGAGGGGCAGTTATTATAACTAAGGAAGTTTGCCATCTACAGTTCATACTTTTCACTACTAAAGGAATTCTCTCTTTTGAGTTAATTCGGTCTGAATGCTTGTTTAGTAACACTTTAGCAGGCAGCTCCTTTTTCTTTTAGTCTAATGCCAAGTGTTATGGTAGCTTTTGTGGTGTCTGCACAACAGAAGTTGAACCGTGACCACCAACTCATTTCTCACAGGCTTTGAACAGATGGCAACAACCTTGAACTGGGCATCATCATCATCAACTGTGGCACTACCTTCTGTAATCTGATGCACAGATGTTCTACCTTTCAGCTACGGAGCATGGGAACCTGCCTGTTTTAACTGATGAGATTCAAAACAGCCAAGAGTCTTCTTTTATTTCCCTCCCTTTTTGGCTTCACATACAAGTACATACACACCCGTTTCAAATAACCAGCATTCCTGCCCCTCTGTAAGAGCAGCTGAAATCTCTAACATCTATGAAATGAACTTGGCAGTATGCATCCACATCTCTAGATACTACTTGCTGCCAGTTTCCCAGTACAGTAAGCTGCTTATAAAACTACTACACAAACTTTAAAGACATGCTGAAAACTCTAGTGAGAATTCAGAATTAGCTGTGTTTTCGAGGCAGCTCACTGTAAGGCTTTAAAGTGCTTTCTCTGGTTCAGGGAACTTCTTTCCCTTCTTTCAAAGTGTGAAATGGGTCTTTTTCTTTCCACTAGTTTTACTTTGGGCTTGAAAAATCTAGTTGAACAGCTGCTAACTTTTTCTACAGCAGTGCTATCCTTTCAAACACATAAAAGGAATATTAATTTTTACCGACAAGAATCTTATGTTATGCAGATGACTCCTGGCTATTATATTGTTGCTGAAATGTTACTCTGGAGGCGTCACACATATGGTGAGCCTTTCTTTGCAAAACAAAATAATGGACAAGGGAATAAAAATGACAACCTTGCTTACAATGATAATAATGATGGCACTGTTATCAAATTATCTCAGATATTATAAACATTTCTGCTCCCAGCTATAGTTACATCATAAAAGCATGTAGATTGAGTAGATTGCATAATATGCAGGTTTGGCATAATCAGAACCTAGAAAAAAGTATTTTTATGAAGTTAAACACCCTAAATACTCCAGTGTTTGCTAATGGATTCTGAGAACTGTGGTCCAAAAATGTAAGAGGTGTTGTATTTGGAGAGGGGAGTGTCCCACTAGTTATCTCTAGACCCTTCTGATGTGCTCTGTGTACGCTCAGAATAAACCTGTATGTTTGAATCACAGAGACCATGAAGCAGAACATTTTGTTATTCAGAAACTAAAATAGAAGTGGAAACTTCCATACTATCCTATACAAGGTACCAAAAGAAGCATAAGATTTTACTGCATTCAGACAAAGCAAAGTGCATCCTAAAGTGTTGAGACATTTTGAAAAGTTATACGACATAACAGCAAGAGGCACAGCTAAAGCAGATGATAATGGCAATTCCATGTGTTTAATATAAAGGTAAAGGTTTCCCCTTGACATTAAGTCTAGTCGTGTCCGACGTTGCGGGGTGCTGCTCATCTCCATTTCTAAGCTGAAGAGCCAGCATTGTCCATAAACGCCTCCAAGGTCATGTGGCTGGATTGACTGCATGGAGTGCCATTACATTTCTGTCAGAGCAGTAACTATTGATATACTCACATTTGCATGTTTTCAAACTGCTAGATTGGCAGAAGCTGGGCTAACCATGGGAGATCACCCCAATCCCTGGATTTGAACTGCTGACCTTTTGTTCAACAAGTTCAGCAGCTCAGTGGTTTAACCTGCTGTTCCACCAGGAGCTCTGTGTTTAATATGGAACCACCTCAATCACAGGTAAAGAAAGGGGTGATGATGGGGGTTGCACCTAGTTCTCTTCTTGACCTCTCTTCTCTTATCACACTGCACTCAATGTTTGGAGTGATTTTTCTTGGTCTAAATTACTTGAAAAGATAATTGCACAAAAATAAAACCATAAGAAAGCAAAAGTTCACTATGCTGCATCTGCATGCTACTGCTGCAGCCATAACCACGGCCCCTTTTCTATATGATTAAGGCTGCTTCATTTCCCCTGGCACTATCTAAAGCGATCAGTTACTCAGTAATGCTTTATTAAAAGTTTTTAATCAGTGCTATAATCTCTAAGGGAGGAGTCTGAGTACTTTGCAGTCATCTGCACAGAGAACACTTTTTTCCAAAGGTTATAAAGGCAATTAATCTCTCCTTCCCCCTTGGGATTTAATTAGGACAAAACAAGGATGGCATTGATGCCATTCGAAACATAATCTAAACATTTCACAAAAGCAACCATTCCTATGCTTGCAAGATAATTGAGTTGTTTTTAGACAATTTTTGTTTCAACGTACTGGCTAATGGTTTATTTACATAATGAATCTTGTACACATGTTCTACTGGATTCAGTTCTGCACAATAATCACAATGTTAATTCTTCTTGTGGTGTAGTTAGATCCAGGTGCACAATTAAGGAGATCAAAACCAACACACAAACACAGTGGATTGCTTGGTACTACAAGTAATTATGAGCAAGGAACATATCACTTCTAAAACAAGACTTTGCTAGTGCTGTTACACCTGGGGCTTACACAGCTAGATATGAGCTGGCAATTCAATGTGGTCAGAAACTGAGGCACCTTCCTGGACAGATTTGTTTATAGTGTATTACACTGGGAGGAAAGGAAAGATGACCCACTGTACAAGCAGAATTCTGCTCATTCATTGCTGGATAGAAGCAGCTCTTTTACTATCCAGGGAGCATGGTCCGCAAGGTAGTAGGCAAAGCAGGACAGACATAGTTCATTTACACTTTTATCCCAGACATTTATCTGACTCTTGTTTTCCCAATAATACTTGGGAGGGGAGGGGGAGTACATACTATTTTAATCTATCTTGGGTTCAGGAAGTGTTTCAACTCATATAGTAAACAGCATCCCAAATTAGTTTCAGATCCAAGTATTCCATCACCATTTAGAAGATTTACACTAACCACTATCAAGCACAATAATCAAATACTTATTATTCATTTTTAAAAGAAATGTGGTGATTTAGCTGCAGAAAAACCAGCCAAGATTATTTTCATGCACTGCAGTTCCCTTCTCTAAATGTTTAAGAAAACGTATGCCAAATAAAATTTGGCAGTCTTTAATGCAACATAATACAATTTGTTTATGTATGGGATAATTTAGCACACAACTATAGAAGGATTTAGTTGTTTGTAGTAAGAAAGAATAATATTCGACATTCAAATACATTAGCTAGGATACATTGCATTCTCTTGTAAGCAGATTTTAGACACTCATTTAGCATGGAGCTGTTTGGGCTGATGAGACAGTGCTGGGGAATAAGGCCTGCACCAATCAATCAAACTGTCACATTTGATAAGTGCAGGCTTAAATCATGTCTCTTTTGGTCACTCATCTTTTCAGCTTGTCATGAAATGCCCATAGCGCTCTGGCAATTTTAAAATGACTTGCCCTCTTCAGATGATATCCTACCATACAGCTACCTTGAAGGTATTTCCTAAGGTCACAAGGCAAACCTATCTATGTGTGCACATCTTTACACAACTACTTCTGACACATAAGGTATGAGACTCTGAGGCTAGGGCTCAACTGCAACCCTTTGAAGCATGAAAGACAAATATAAGCTGCCAACCTCCATCCCTTGCCAAAGCATGGAAAACTTATGCTTTTGAACTACAGAAACTTCCAGCAAACATGGCCAATTGGGTTGTTGGCTGGGGGATTTCTGGGAGCTGGCTGGGGAATTCTGGGTAAAACTAACTTTTCAAACTTTGTTTCTGATCTTGTTCTACCACTCAAGAAAATTATTAATTGATTCCATGAAGTTAAAAGGACTCTGTCCTATCTTGCTATTTGAGAGTGCACACACATGTGTATAGACATACAGAATGACAGGTCTGAATTTATGTATGGGTAACTTTTCTGGACTTGTGATGTAAACTAAGACTAATGCAAACAGGGAAGCCATTTGCATAGACAAACATTGGAAAACGATGGGATACATGCTGATGGAGCCGAAGCACCAGAGTTAGCAATTTTACTCAGCCCACCTCCAATTTTAAAAAGGGTTAAAACATGAAAGATCAGAGTTCACATCTTCTAGGTTAGAGAAATGTAGAGATATATAGGCAAAACCAAAAGAGGTCACTATTACTGATATCAAGGGGGCTTGGATGGGATGAACTGGCTTGCAACTATGATTGCTATAAAGTAGTGGTTCTCAGCCTGTGGGTCCCCAGACGTTTTGACCTTCAACTCCCAGAAATCCTGACAACTGGTAAACTGGCTGGGATTTCTGGGAGTTGTAGGTCAAAACATTTGGGGACCACTGCTGTACAGCAATGAAATGTATTTAAAAAGCACAGCAAAGCAGCCCTCCAACAGCCCTTGCACAAATGCCACACTCATTAAACTTCAACATTTTAATTAATTTATTTATTTTTCATCCTGCTCATGTCTGCCTGCCCTCTAGTTAGCTTGCACTCCTCTTAGGCTTGCCTTCCCCAACAGTTCCAAGCTCTTCCACTTGGCAAGTTTATTCTAACTGTTCTCTTAATAGTTTTCACCTATTTCTGCCTCCCACCTTCTGTGCTCTTTCAATCCCTTAGTCTCCTTTCCTCCATGTTCCCACAACTGTCCTTTTTTGATCCCGGTGCCTTCTTCCTTCGCTCCACTAGCCTCGGAATCTCCATTCCTTCTCACCTCCTTGTCTTTCCACCCTACCTGTTTCCTCTTCTTGCCATTACTTCTCTCTGGCTTTTGCTCCAACTTCCACCTCATCTTTGTCTCTTCCTTTCCCTTCCACTTTTGCTGTGCCATAGGTTTGGTTTCTTCTGACCCACTTTCAGCCTCACCCTTTGGAGAGCCTCTTTGTGACTCCTTCCCTCCTCTTTTTTTTCTCGTCAACATTCTTCTTTTCATTCCTTACTTGTTATCTCACTTTCAGCTTCCACTTCAATCTTTTCTACTATGGCTTATATTACAAATGTCATAAATAGAGGTGATATAAATAGTAATTAATGGGAATATATATTTCAGAAATTTAAGCATTCAGGAAAAGAACTAAGCTAGGAAGGGAAAAAGATTTAAAAACATACTGGCAAGCAGATTTTCTAAGCAAGTTTGATGCTTAAGTAATCTACCTTTTTGTGGGGCCATGTAGAAAACTCAAAAGAAAATAATCTGATGAGAATAAGCTCACATAAAGTTTAATGCATACATAAAAAGGAAAACTTACTTTCTTTCTGTTTCTGGTGTTGATACTGTACTGCTGAAGCCAAGGGATTCCTATAAGAGAAGATTCATTGCTTTGAGTTGAGACTGAACAACAGCAGGCTTTATTATCTGACCAATGCAGAATACCAAGTTGATGGCAGAAACAGAGAACAGATCATTGTAGCCATTGTACTTACTTCAATCTGGGATCGCAGCTGTAGAGATGTGGAGCTGGCATCAGGTTTCTCCTAAAACAGAGCAGATGTCAGATTAGTCTAACACAGGAGTAGGATGGGGGTACTGACAACCAAACTAAAATCAAATAGCAATAGAGAATGGGACTTAGCTAAGAAACCAATTCACAAACCATCACTGTTTAGATATGGCCAGAGGAGGGCTATAGTGAACCACTATGTCAAAGGAATGCATGAATCCACAGTTAGACATTAAAAGAAATGGGAAGAATGTAATGTGATCCCATTTAATGTGATCATGTGGAATGATCACTAATCATATCTTGTTTCATTAGAACCACTCAACCCTATTTTTCTGTTTCCGTCATATTTTGCTTTCCTTGCAATATAGTATGTGATCACTAGATGGCTCAACATGTAGACTAAATGTCAGGCACTGCTTAAAAAATTGGTAGATTTCAAAGCTATAGTCGTGTTAGTCTGGAATATCGCATGCAAAGGGATCTTGGTAGCTAGATCCTTAGAGACTAATTGAGAGAATGGTGTTGTCATAAGCTTTCATATACTAACTCAACAGTTCCATTTGAATAATTCCTATCTTATTTGAAAGATAATGTGCTCCCCCTTACACCCCCCCCCCCCATTTTTCTTAAAACACTTTCCTGTGTGGCACTTTCTGATTATATTTGTTCCATTTACCACACAGCAATACAAGATAAATAGGTAGAAATACAGGTGAGCAGACACTGTAATTATCAATGTGGTTGTAACAAGTTGAGCTAGTTTCAATCAACAGATAATCAAGGACTAGTAAATACATACACACATGCACCATGTTTCAATATAGACAGACAACAGACAAACACAAGAACTAGGAAGAATATGAACACCAACAAACCACACAATTGAGAGTAAAACTCTGGAATAGAGGTTTTGTCCATATTCAAACCTCTGTTGGCTGCCAAGTGAAGAGATTGCAAAAGTCTGATTCAGCTAACAGGAGAGTAGAAAGGACAAATAGAAAAATAATTATGCTGTTATATCTCCTAAACTATTTATGAACATGGCATGGGAAGCAGGGAAAAAATTTCTATAGAATAGCCATGTCTGAAATAGATCCTATATGAATTTTCACACCAATTGGTGTGTTATGTGCCTTCAAGTTTCTGTCAATTTATGGTGACCTCATGAATTTATTTGGGACTTTGAAAGGCAATAAATACTTCAAAGTAGTTTTGCCACCAAAACCTCTGGATTTATTTTTGTTATATGGTATGTCATGATTTTTTAAAAAAATGATAATAAAATATATGTTTTAAAGAAAATATGAGAGATTTGGAATTTATGCTAGATTTTAGAGTGTTAAGCTCATTACTTCATCCAATGTAAATTTATTTCTATGCTTTCCAATATGGGGACCTTTCCAGAAGAATTCTTGTTGAAGAAAATTCACTGGAATCAATTTCAGTATTGGGAAGGAAAGGTGTGGTTCCAAGACTTCTAAGAAATCAAAAACTTCCATTATGGATAAGAAAGAAATCCAAGCAAAGAGGATGCTTATACATTTAAGCATTCCCCACTCTCTGTAGAGAACCACTGAAAAACAAAGTTAATAACTAGAATATCTGAAGTACTACCCACTGTTCCAGAAACATGGGCATTGCTTCTATCATCTTTCAAGGTCTGTGAATTTTATTACGCAACTTATTCCCCTCCCTTCCCCTCCCTATTTCATGACAACACCTGAGTGATGTAAATACATGTCTATTGATAGGCAGTTATAGTACAGCACTAAGTTCTACTGCATACATGTAATTTTTTATCTATCTCCTAACTATGTTTAGGAAATCGAGAGTTGTGTGGGTTGTGCTATCCCTTCTGCTTGCTCTTATGAGTAAATTCCCCAGTTCTTCTCAGAGCAACATGGTTATTTATTTTTATTTATCATGTCATCCGCAACCAGAACATTGTATTACATTTCTAACAGAACAAAACAAACAAACAGATAAAAAAAACCACAAATTTTGGTAGCTGATTAAATGTCCTTTGACCAGTATCTGACCACTTGGAGTGCCTCTGGTGTTGCCGCAAGAAGGTCCTCCATCGTGCATGTGGTGGGGCTCAGGTTGCATTGCAGCAGGTGGTCAGTGGTTTGCTCTTCTCCACACTCGCATGTCGTGGATTCAACTTTGTAGCCCCATTTCTTAAGATTGGCTCTGCATCTCGTGGTGCCAGAGCGCAGTCTGTTCAGCGCCTTCCAAGTCACCCAGTCTTCTGTGTGCCCAGGGGGGAGTCTCTCATCTGGTATCACCCATGGATTGAGGTGCTGGGTTTGAGCCTGCCACTTTTTGCTGAGGTGTTCCAGCGAGTGTCTCTGTACATGGGTACATTCACATGACACGGTAAGCCAGAATTCTGAAGGAATTGTTGTTTTCCACTGATGGGTGGTATACTATTGGATGTTGCTTGACTGATTCCAGTTGGCTTGCTTATCATGTCATGGAAAGGTACAGCCATTCTCTGGTTTTCCTCCCAACAAATCAAATCAGAATGCACACTTTATTTTAGTCTGTACACCAAAGTATAGTGGTTGAGCATTGGGTTCAACTTTGTGCTCAGTCATGGAAATTCACTAAGTGCAAGTCACACTCTCTCAGCCTGGACCAAATTGAAACGAGGTAAACAAATATAAATTGCTTTGAACTGGTTTGCCTGATTTCAGCAATTGTAAGTGAGGGAAATAAAATAGCCTCTAAGGAGGAAAGATTTGTGATCTCTCTTTCTTGGGAAAAACTGCGAAAATAATATAAACCTAACTAGACAAATCAATTGATATAAAATTAGCAATAATTAAAGTCGTGAAGTCTTTCCCACTGCCTACCATTTCTCCAAATAATCTGAAAGTACAGGGCTAGATGTTCACATGCACTCCTCCTTCCTTACAACACTAAGGCCAGAAAGGGAGAAAAGGCACCAATATTTGTTGTTGTTGCTGTCATGTGCCTTCAAGTCCTTACTTTGACATTACTTTGAAGTAAACTATCACAGGATTATTCTCCTCCTCTCAGTGCCAAATAAACCAAAGGGAAGGGACATTTTACCAGCCACCACACCCCGCACACTGCATGCACTGACACAGAGCAGTCTGCCGTGCATTGCAAGAATTTTTCTTCCTGGCATCTGAGAAACAAATATTTGGTGTGGCCTGGTTTATTTGGTAGTGAAAAGAAAAGCTTTGCACTGCAAATGCTTTGCCCAAGATATAACCTCTGTGCAGTTACATCCCCGCCTTTAATGTCTTTTAAGGGATACTTTGGTTACCTAAGCTGACACTAAACCAGAAAGATTTAAACTGCACAGTAGATTCCATTGTCAGAGGAAGGTGGAGTGGGTCTCCTCCTCGTCCTGAATTCTCTTGAGGAAAGTACCAGCTGCATCCTGTGCTAACAAAATCCAGATTCTGCTCTGCTTCTCTTCTCATTTATTCTGTACGCACTCTCCCTTGTCTCTGCATCTATAAAGCCACACTGTTCTTCAAAGTTCAGTAAGAAGCCTCCGCAGTTAGAACAAGTAGCATTTGCTTGACAAATAATGATGTTTAGGAAGAGAGTGGCTCTGCTCATAGTTTTGTTTGGGTTCTGGCACTATTTAAATACCCTGGACTTACATGTGGCTGTGCCTTAGGAAGGGGGGGGGGGTAGAAAACCTCCACAGGTGAACTCTCACATAATGGTACAATGTATAAATAAACAAAGAACTTGTTTCTCACCCAAGGTTTTGAGGGATGTGTTTTGAAAGATAACCATACCTCTCAAATCCAAACCAAATATTTACAAGAGAGGCAGAGCTGTGAGGAAAGCAAGGTTATTCTAACTGAGCATTAATTTCCAGCATTTTAAATCACCCATGCTCAAGAATATTTGGGGTAGCTGTGGTTGGCCATGAAGCAAAACATAACAAAATCCAAAATCCACAAAACAGAGATACCATTATTGAGACTACTAAAATGCAGAAAATATATTCAAGAATTGCTATTAATGAAAACCTTGAATATGTGCCATGAGCTGAATATGTGAATGAGGTAAAGAAACAGCTGGACAAAATCCTGGCTACAGTCAAAAAGCTAATTCCAGCTATATAACTCCTTTATTGAGCAATATCCTTTCCTTTCACTCCAGGAAATAAACACAAAAGTTTTGATTTATGCCAGAGAAACTTGTGTAGCACAAAGATCATCAACCAAGTATGTAAACTACTGTGTGAGTTTTAACATGTCTTAATAAAACTAAGGGTGCTTCCACACAGGGCATAAACCCGTTTTGGAGCGAGTTAAAGAAACCTACTCCAAAGTGGGTTTCAAACACTCCCCTTCCAAAGCCTAAAAAATGATGCACCAGGAGCTGGAGGGGATTCTCCCCCCCCCCCCCGACTCCTAGCATGTCATTTTTTATACACCAGGAGCCTCATGGCAACCCTATGAGTTTTTATTTAACTCACTGGGTTGCCATGAGGCTCCTAGTGTATAAGAAATGACATGCTAGGAGTCGGGGGGGGGGGGGGGAATCCCCTCCAGCTCCTGGTGCATCATTTTGACGTGCTGGAGCAGCCTCATGGTGACCTAACAAGGATTTATTTTATTTTATTTTTATTTGGGGTGGGAGTGAGGAGAAGGAGTGCCCCTCTTCGCTTCTCCAGGTTCATGGAGGCCAAAGAAGTGAATTGGGCTGTGGAGACAGACTCCTGGGACTGTGGAAGCAGTCTCAGGTGTCTGTACCCACAGGGCCCATTACCCATTAGAAAAGGGCCTTTTAGGAAAGCTCAGCTCTAACGGGGTATCTAATTAATTCGGGACAAAACAGGCTTCTCCTGCTTTGTTCTGATTTAATTTACTTTTATTTGAGGCATTATTTGGATGCCTCAGGTAAAAGTCCCGCATTTTGGGCCTTGTCAGGAAGGGCCCTTATTTATCAAATAAGGGGCTATTTGTTTCTGATTTTAGTTCAAACCACAGATCCAATTACTGTTTTGATTGCATACTTTTTAAAAAGAGCAAACACACCCCATTCTTGCTTCAAAGATCTTAAATTTATTATAGTTTCAGAACAATGCTGGAAGTCGGGTTAGCGGCATGTGCTTAGCTATGTTTAATCCCCCAAATGTGCTATAGTTGTATCACTCTGCATCAATTTTGATCTAATACTTTAAGGGAAAATACTATAAGGGTAAATCTTCCATGTACCTCTGTGTGGGGTTCAGGCAGCACTGCAAGTGGTTAGAAACCAGAAGGAAAAAAATCCTTATTTTATCATAGAGTTTGTCTTTCTTTCTGTGCAAGACCAAGGGTACTAAGTAGCATCTGACAAAAACTGAAAGTGCAACAGACTAGAAATGCTATTATGCTCAACAGTGTATTTGTCACAGAGATGTATCAACAGTGGGAACACTTTTTAGAGAGCAGCTGACCATCTGAAAGCAAGCTGGGATTTTCTTCCAGTGCTATACTTTCTCAAATGTATATGCAGGGAAGATACCATGACTATAGAATAAAGGTCATTCAAACAAATTTGCCTATAGGAGCAGGCACGGATTCCCACTGCCAATACCATCATTCTAAGCATGTTATAATATTAACTGAGTTTTGTAATACACTGTAGCAATGGAATTATAACAGCTTTCTGGAGCTGATTCACATATCCACATGGAGATGGTATTAAAAATAATTTTAAAACCAAGCATAATTGTTTCAAAAATTGGATTCTGTCTTTTTTAAACAGAAAGCTATATGTGAGGTCAGTAATAAAACCCTATAGCAAATCAGACAGAGATCTCAAAAAATATCTCTAAGAGGCATAATTTAGGTCAGTAAAATATCCTTTTTCCTTGGGTCATATTCTGAGATTAAGTTGACAGCTTTCTGCCTTCTGAAATATGTTTCAGGATCCAAAACAAAAGAAGTAAAAACAGATTTGCTGGTGTAACCAAATTTCAAGGCATGGTTTGAGAAAAAAAATTAACCAGATCAGTGATTTTCCAATATTTCATATTAAAAAGGAATGTATTCTAAGCTTTCAATTTCACTGCTCAATGCTGTCTTCTTTTGCTATTAAAGCAGGACATGGAAATTTTCTGCTCCATTACTCTTGCTTGTCATTGCTGGAGTGTTTTATGTTATATCCTAAATGAAATACATCTTGTGCAAAACAAAACATGGAATGAGTTAAAGCTGGTGGGGCATGGGGCTGTTCTGAAAAATAGTCAAAGTAGAGTTTTCTGATAAATATTTTCTTTTCAAGAAATACAATTCCAAATATTTTCTGAAAGGGTCATAAGAATGACAGATCCTGAAATATATGCATTGCATACAAGACACCAGTGTCAAGTTTATAATTGACACTCATCAATTGACACTCATCAAATCCCATGAAATAAAATGGGATTTGCATGACAACAACTGTATAAAATGCTGCAACTCAAAAGTCAGAATCAAAGTATCCAACAAGCATTTCAATATTCCTCCCAACTTTTTCAATGTATGTAAATAATTTATTTACTATTTATTATTGTCTGGGTGAGTTTTATTTATACTCAGTAACACAGAAGGCTAAAGAATCACTTTATGCCTTTGGAGTAAAGCTATTGTTTCTTAGCACTTTGTAAAGATAGTAGGCAGGAGGTCACCAAACCCTCAGAAAACTGTCAGGATGAACATAATATTGAAATCTCAGCTACTGAGGCATGGATGGCATTATCATTTAAACCAAACAACATGAAAATGAAACTTAAGCAAAATCACATACATTTAAATCCAGTCTTTAAAGAAGTTAAACTGTGAACTATTTGACCGTGTCAGGCATCTTCCTACCATGCTCAATGATACAGTTGGCCCTGGTTGGCTTCTGTACAGCATGCCTGTTCCGCTCCCACCACCACTGAAGCAAGACTAAGAAGGAATGTGTATCTGGCCCAAAAAGTCCTTACTGAGAGCCAGTTTGGTTTGCTTTCAGAAGCTTCCAAAAGGAAAACAGGGCAGCATTCCTTGCAGGCCAACTTAAACCTGCCAGACCGAGTCCGACACATCTCTCACAAACTTCTGCATAAAGAGTACCTAGAGGCCACCAGCAATTTCACATCCTTAACTTTTGAAAAACCCCTCCCAGTATCCTTTTGCCTTCTGCTTTTGTCCATTCCTCATTCTCTTCCTGTCAGTATTACATTGAACTCTCTTCCTTGCCGGATTGCTGATTACAGTGACCACAATAAAAAGGTTTGGTGAAAATAACTTATGAAATAATGCTTCACATATAAGCATATTAACATATAGCATATGAAGAACAATTCCCATGTTAAAAGAATCTTCATAACCAAATGTTAGAATGAGAGCACTACTGAACATTCCTGTACAAGAAGTCCCCAAGTTGTTCTTAAGTTGAATTTGTATGTAAGTCAGAACAGGTACATTTTGTAAATGTAACTCCAGTCACATATACATATACATATACATATACATGCACACACACACACACACAGGGAAGGGTTAACACCCCTGTGGTGTTTGGTTTGCTATCTGTGTCCTTGTTCAGAAAATTTCACTTCATTTCTGTTCCTGTGATCATTGGATTTTGAAAAAAATGGTCTGTTGTGGAAACAAGGATTGGTGAGAAAGCTTCAGTGGAAACACCTTTTCCCATGATAACTCTTTCAGGAGTAATTTTCACTTCTGAGGGGTAGATTTCTCTTCATGTTGTCTCACCCCCGTTCTTCACTTCACTTTATTTCTTAACTATCAGTAGTTTGTAAATCGGATTTTTGTAATTTGGGGACTGCCTAAAATATCACGAGATAAAAACCTACAACAATCCTGCCTGTATATTGATTCTGTTTCCACCCCAGGGAGATTCATCTCTCACAGTCAATACAATACACAATCCTGTAGAGAATGCAAGATTGTTTTTTTTAAAAAGTTAAAACAATACAGAATTTAGCAATAAATATGAACAAAGGGTGCTGGTGTATAATCTTCCTGGCAAGTAGTCATTAGGGAAAGTACAGTCAGGCTTAGCTATCTTCTGGATAGACACCACATATCCTCTGGCTCTGACAATGTAATAATTACCATTTCAATTGACAAAGAAGTCACCTTAAGGATGTTTAGTATTGAATGACTTTTCCACGCTGCCCTCATTTCTGGAACAGCAAAAATGTATATAACTACGAATTGCTATAAAGATTGATCATCAACTAGAACTGATAATTCCTGTTTCTTCTTATACTATAGTATTGTTTGCTCATCTTATCATTTACATAGTATGACTAAGTAGGGAGGGAAATAATAAGATTTAGGCAGTAAAGTGGAAAGGGCAAGGCTTTTTCATGACCACACACCATCCATGCTTACATGGTCAATTTAAGGCACAATTTTATTGCCCAAGCTTAATGGAACAGTCCGCTATAAAAACTAAGTATATCTTTACTTGTCAGTTTCAAAGTTTCGAACAGGGAATCTTCTATTAAGTGCCTCAAGCTATTAAATGTGTGCAGGTGATGCCCTTCAGTACAAGGTGAAAGGCGTTTAATAGCAGCAGTCCAGGCAAGACAACATAACAAGTCAACCAAACTGATTGAAGTCATAGAGAATAGAACTATGGGGCAGTTATGCTTATCAGAGGGGGAAGACACACAGTGCAGACAACAATGATTTCCTGCCATCCTCAACACTTACACACCCACTTTATTTAGTGAAACATTTATTTCAACCAACAATCTCAATGAAAACCAACCATAGCAACACACATTGTTATGGTTTTTAAGGTTAGTTGGTTTGAATCTCCTTTGGCAAAAAGAAACAGAAAAAGCAAGATAGAATAAGCACAGATAATAATAAATCTTCTATACACATAATAAAACTGAAAAATGTATATGTGTCTATGTGGTGGAGGTGTTCACTTACACAGACAGCCTCTTGCCTCCACAAACAGGCTATAGTTCCAAGTGCTGAGAAGCCTTCAAAGGGCCTCAACTGACATTTCAGGTTACAAGCGCCATGAACATGTAGCCCAAACACTGCCAATGTCCTCCCCAAACACTATGGCCCACCACCCAAGGAATGCTTTCATTTGGGGGGAATTTCATCCTAGATTTGATGTTTCCTCCTTCACAGGCAGGCATCCCAGAGTTCCTTGTGTGGAATTTGCATGACCCTCCCACTGCCTCCCCTTAACCCTTTCCTACAATTTCTATGGTACAAAGCAAACACAGAGGAATTGATAGTGTTGCATAGTGTTACTAATTAACTAAATGATATCACTTAATACCCCAAAACAAACAATGTCTTTTTCAAATAACCCGGGCACCATTAGATACCCAAGCTAGTAATAAATAAAGATGGGGTATCCACAAAAACTTCTGTATAACCTCTGTATCCAGAGAGGACACATTACTGATTCCAGATAGATATGCAAAAGTATATGTTATAGTGAAACCAAATGAAATGAAGCAAGAATACTATAGATGTATTTGTGCATAAAGATGACATGTTTTGCTGGATGAGAAAAAACGGAATTGTGGGTCCCATGGATATGAACAGTCAACATTTTCAAATATGGGTTCTAAAGGCAACCCTGGAAGTGCTTTCAACTTGGAAGAACAGATGTACAATAATGGAATCTAGTAATCTATAGGTTTTTTTAAAATAAAAATTTAAAAAGAAAATGCTCCACATACACCATTTCCCCATGTGTCCCATCTATTATAATGTGTTATAGACAGCGATTGCTTTTAAAATTCTGTGTTGGACCTATTTTCTGAGTGCTCAACAGCATCACACGAAGCAGAGCTGAAGAAAATCTGTATTCTGCTATCTGCCTGATCACTTCCCAATGCATAGCTTCTGAAAGTGATTTTTCCCACAGAACTTTACCACACTAAAGAATAAAACCCCTAAACAATTCTTTCTGACCTACAGTAGCCATCATGAATAGATAATGGCTGTGTGATCTCAGTAGGGTATTATCCTTCCTGTCTTGCAGAGTGAATGCTCATTGATCTTGTTATCTTTTGAAGCTGAACATGTCAGAACTAAAAAGGATAAACTGATAGAGAAGTGCAACATTGTAAAAGGGCTCCCTACTATCCAGAACTGTTCTGAAGAACAATACAACTCACAACAGTTACCAGCAAAAGGGAGGAGGCTGAGTAGGATAAAACAAGATGCTTTATGTAGACTATAAACTCTTGCTAGACACTACCTGTAATCCACTGAAAAAGTCAACCTGCACCAGGTGAAGTCATCCAGTAACATTGAATTTAACATTTGTTTGGCAAAGATAACCTTTTGATGATGTACCTCTGAGTTACTTGGCATGGCTGTCTATAGACCAGTGCTGTCCCTGAGCTAAAGGCAGCCAATCTCTGATGACATTTCAGGAAAGAAACAGTTTAAGGCAATGGGCAATGATGGTGCCTGTCCCCCACATCAGATGGTTTGATATGCACTGATTCACACTGCTAACAACTGGGCACACAAATAATCTTGTTTAGTACTTGTTGAGGTTGGGTTCTAGTAACCCCTGCGGATGCCCAAATTCATAGATGCTCAAGTCCCATTAAATATAATGCTGTAATAAAATGGCATTCCTTATATGAAATAGTATTTTTTTGTAATTTCAAGATGTGGATTGTTGAATTCATGGATGCTGAATTGGTGGATATAGCAGGTTGACTGAATATATTTACTGCTGGTTTAAAAGATTTGAAATTTAATCTTTGTTTTGTGTTAATATATACCTTATAGAAATGTGTTTTAATATGTGTTGTTTAGACTGAAATGGATACATGTGAGGACTGATTATTTGCTATGGCTCTTTAGTTTGTTAATTGATGACAGCCAGTTTTATCTGCAGGTACTTCTGCATTTTATACATTTAAATAATTTTATTATTATGTGATGTTATGTGCATTCATTGTGGTTGTTGCTGTAATTTTATATCATTATTGTTTTATGCTTATGCATTGTTTATTTTAAATGCAGAACTCTGGAGTGCATTTGTGAGCTGCCCCAAGTCTCTTTGGGGAGATGGTGGCAGGGTATAAATAAAGTTTATTTATTTTATTTATTTAGTTTATAGATATATGTTTTAATATGCATATTTTATAGAATGTTTACTATTATTATGTGTTATTAACTATGTTGTAACTCACCTCGAGCTATGAGGAAGAACGGGGAAAGAAGTAACATTATTATTATTAGATTCCATCCTTTGCAGTATTTCGTTTTAGAACCAACACATTTTAGCTGCCTTGTCAATTCAACCCATTTTCATGCATTTAAGAAGTGCACTAGCTGTGAAAATCCTGCCTGTGGTGTGTAAAATCCTGACTTCATTAAATGTGAAGTGGGGTCACAACAGAAATCTTACAAAGACAATCAAAACTAACTTCAAGTGTTAAATGCAACAAATGCTGTGTCCTAAATGTCACAGGATGAAAGTGACAACAGCTGCAGCAGAAGCAAGTAGCATTTCGGAACATAAATGTTCTAGATTTTTGCCAATTGTCTTCTTAGAGTCCTGGCTAAAAACACATGGCTATAAACACAGAAGTAACTGAGTTTAAAAAAGGGTGTGTGTGTGTGTGGCTAAACGGAGTGTAGCCAAAATGTGGACAGAATCGGGTTAACAGCTGAAAAGCAAAGTGTTAAAAGTGTGCTTAAAACCCGATCCTGTCTGGAAAATGTGCACCTTTGTATGACTGTATATCCCTGCAGTCATGCAAAACATGTGCTTTCCTTCCTTCCCCCTTTTGTGGACTGCTCCAGTGCACATGACCTTTTTAAAAGTCTGAAACAGCTGATCAGCTGATTGGGCTGTCAAAACATGGAGCCATGGACAGACAGGTGGCGCAAGGGAAGCACAAGTAGAAAACAATTAGAACTCTCTGAAACTCTTTCTTTTAAACTTTATAATATTAAACAGAGCTTGAATTGACAATTAGGTGAAGAGAGAGATAAGAAATCTGCTTGTGTTTACACTAAAATATTTACATTGATGCATAACGTCCAGGGCATAACAGAGTGATTTTTTAAAAAAATCCAATGGATGTCCCCTGTCCACCCTCCCTCTTTATCCACTACAAAGGAAGGCTGTGAGGATGGAAGGGGGGCTGACAGCAGTTGTGAGAGTGGACTTGCTGTCAGGTCCCGGGATTTTTTGGCCCAGATTTAAAATGTGCATCTGGAAGTGCCCTTAGGTTATTAATTATAGTTGCTGCTCAGGTTTATATTTTCCATTTATTTGTTTTGTCAATCTCCTTTTTAAAAAATCTTAGTCTTATTCTTCCTTGGGGGCATACAATGATGAAAAGGCACAGGATTGCAAATAAATACATACATGAGAGTTATATGAATATCAGACAACCTTAATTAAACAAATTTCTGAAAGTAAAACAACTTTTTTACTCTTCGCCAGCCCCCCCCCCTCCACTTTCTCATTTACATTGTAATGTATTAATTTGTTTAAATATGGTATGTATCGTGTGCTATGTGGTTTATGATGTTTTTGTTGATTTTTATGTTATTTTTGTTTTTTCTGTTTTTTAGACTTGTACACCACTTTGAATCCCACCCATGGGAGAAAAGCAGGATAAAAATAATAATAATAATAATAATAATAATAATAATAATAATAGGTGGAAGCTTTAAAGCAGCATTAGCACTGGGATAATAATGAAGGAGGGATGGAAAAACACAGACTTTTGATGTCAGCTTTTGGCAGTGTGTGTCTACCTCTCTTACCAGCGTTTCTGTTATGTCCTGAAACATGTCTACTTCACTCTTTGAGGTAAATTGTTATTCATATGTAACGACATCAAGAGGAGGCTTTAGGACCTTCCTCTTCTCATCCATAATCTGAATATGGCATCAGCCTCTGCATCTGAGAAAAAAATGTTACTGTAAACACAATCAATTTCACACTTACAGCAGCATGATTCCACTTTGAACAGTCATGGCAGCAACCTAGGAAATCCTGGGGGTCGAGGTAATAGAACTTCTCCTAAACAGCAAATCTCAGGATTTCGAAGGATATAATCATGGAAGTTAACATAGGATAATAGTACTATGTGGCCACATTTCTTACTTTCACTCACATCTTTTCACAGGACTGTGTACTGTTTATGCTGTGGATGGAGTAGATAAAAGCAAACAAATCAGCTTTAAATAAATACTATAAATTTTGTGCACCTTAAACTGCACAATTTTTGAAACCAAAAGTTCTGCATGTGAACTGCCTAGGAGGATGCCCTACTTGGGGCTTTGCCCTAATTCCCAAGTAACAGCAGTTTTGGGGATAGACAGCATGATTGAAATAAGAGAGGGATTATGAGAACAGAGAATGCTTCCTCTTTCAACCACATTGTGTCACTCCAATTCAGAGTCCTTACTTTAATAAAATATTCAGATCATGGATTCACCGTATCATATATGCTTTGGTTTCCAGGCAGACTTTCCTAAAAGAGACTTTCCTATGCTAAAACAGGAGAAAAATAAACAGGACTCCCATAAGCCCTCATTCCATTCCATGTGTGGCTTGGCTTGGCTTAAAAAAACAATTTCAAGTATTGACATACCACTCTTTATCTTGTTTGGACAATATTGTGCCCCAACCTAGTAATATTTCAAACTAAGTTTTAAAAGCATACTGTTTTAAAATTCCAACTAATAATTACAGCAAATTAAAGGACGCACTACTATTTCCCTTTCAGTGTGGAAAAGTTTGTGATAGGAGTGTCAAGCAAACTTTACAGAAAGGCTGAGATTATTATTATTATTATTACCGTCACTTTTACCCCGCCCTTCTCACCCCCCCGGGGGGGGGGGGGAGACACTCAGGGTGGCTTACAGAGGAAGGCACAATTCGATGCCTTTGTCACATATACACATATATATAAACAAATTAAACAGTTACAAATTAAAAATTAAAATCATCAATACACAATAATACAATAACACAGTAGTAGACTAATCCTGAGCTCAGCGTTTGGAGTTTCGTAAATCCATTCAAGGAGCTTTATTGCTTTTTGATCATTATATCAAAGACAGCCCCATAGCCAGGATTTCGATTTGGGGGGGGGGGGCTGAGTCTGAGTGAAAGAGGGTCTACCCTAGCAAACCTTCTGTATCATTACCCCAATACCCCCATGCATATGGGATATATTGAGTATGGTGATCAGATCATGATATGAATAAACATAACAGTTTAAATAATGCACCAGTAAGGCCTTTTTGCAAACCACCATGAGAATTTCGGGGGGGGGGGGGGGCTGAAGCCCTTTAAGCCCCCCCCCCCCCCCAGCTACATGCCTGATCAATGAAAACCCAATATATTGGGTCCCAAATGTCTTTATGTAAAACAATAGCATAATTTGTGGATCAAAGCAAGATATCTGGAGATTAGAAAGGTCAAAGGTACCTGCATAATTAAACACTGGTATTCTAGCCTATTTATTTATTTATTTGCTTCATTTATAAGCAGTCTTTCTTACCCCCATAGGGGGATTCAAGGCGGCTTACAACTCAGGCAAGATTCAATGCCGTGTAAGGCACAACCATAAAACATATCCCATCAATGGAACAATTAAAACAGTTGAACAAATAAAACACATAGAATAATAACCAATTACATATGAAGTGCATGATACCATTAATCCATAATCCTTGCTCATAATCCTTATTAAGACTATGTCAAATCCACAATATCTTATTTTTCAAAAGGTTGTGTGTAGAGCCATGTCTTTAATTTTCTTCTGAAAACCAGAAGAGAAGGGGCCTGCCTGATGTCACTGGGGAGGGAGTTCCACAATTTGGGGGCCACCACTGGGAAGATCCTATCTCTCGTCCCACCAGTCATGCTTGCAAAGGTGGTGGGACCAAGAGCAGGGCCTCCCCAGCTGATCTTAAAGCTCACCTAGACCATTATCGGGTTTTAAAAGTCCCTTCCCATCCCATCCCCCACCTCCCCCTGCCAGTTCTTCTGGGAAAAAGCAGGACATCAATGAAATCTTATATCTCTCAACTGTACCAATTTGGCAGGAACCACCTCAAAGATTTTCCATCACTCCATTTTTTCAGCTGCCTTTTAAATCCTTCAGTTTCTCTCTCTACCCCTTTTCTCGGGTTCCTTCAATTTCTAAGAGCTCAGGGTGGAACAGTCTTGTGCATGGGGGAAAAGGAGAGAAATAGGTCAAACCTTGCAATTCCCACTAAGCTCAAGCAAAAACAAACTACTGCAGCCTCTCCTCGATTGTGTGTCCTTCTTCAGTAACTTTTGCCATACTCTAGTTTGGCCACATGTGCCTTGTCTTCATCTATTAAATGTTGCAAGGAATGAAGTCTGAGCACCAGAAGATCTCCCATATTCTTATCCAGATTCCATTCTCTGTTCAGCTATGTCATGGATACTAAGAGAATCATACACGGAGTCTATTCCTTTCACCACAATAATTTGCTTCATGTTCTTCCACATTTCTAATTGCAACCACAGGAGATTCAGGCAACACAATCAGGGTGATTTTACTCCCCAAGTCTCATTGTTTGGTTTTCTGTTATCAGTCCTTGTCTCCTCTTCTTTCCACATCCTTGAGATACTGCTGGATTGCAAAACCACTTCAACAAAACATGACGGCACATGTTTTATAACTCCGAGGACAAATTCTCGTAATTCATTTGCTACCAGTGTCTCTGATAAAAGTCTTGAAGTCTTTGCACACAATTCAGACACTGTGACTCTAGTCTGGATTCCAAAATATGTGGCATTATCTCAAGTTAATCACTCCTGCTCTCCAGCTCTCTAGTGGCTTTGCAAGATATGTACTATAAAACTGTAAAAATCCTGTGTGGCCTTGCTTGCTTGTTAGCTAATGGTTCTGCTTTCCTTGCACGTCTTCAGTTTCACCAACAATGTTGAATGCTCCTTTTTTTGGCTAACCCTTTCAGCCATCTAAAATGTTGTAGATGGATATCAGTGTGGTACTTTGTGTTCACTGGAACAGAAAAGCCAAGTGTCTATTGGCATTCACAATGCTACTTCATTCTGTTTTGGAGAATTCATTCCTTCATGAATTTCTTTTACTTTCATCCTGACTTTAATAACACTAAAGTCTGGCTAGCACTGTATTTATTACTTATATTACAGCAATAAGAGCACTGGGAGACAAAAGATTAAGTTTGTTTAAAGTTCATTTCCCTTTTTTGCTTTGTCCTTTTTTATCTCATATACTTTTCTTACCTTTTCCAGCTGAAAAATCAGGTCAGTTAAATAAAAGCTGCAATCTTTTGCAAATGTACCTCATAGTAGGCTCTATTGCACACAATGCCATACTTATTTTTAAATAAACATACATCGAAATACAGAGAATATATGCTTTTATTATTTTTTTTCCTATTTCTTTCACATCATGCTTACAGGTGTGTTGCAGATATAACGTTGGTTCCTGCAAGCCACAGTTGGCAAATGTCACTTTCCGGAGATTGTTACATATCCACTCCCGATTCTTGACCGCAAATTCCTCCTACCCTCGTTTCTTCTTTCTAATTATCATTTCATAATAGGACACAGATATTATTCCTGGCTAATTAAGCTTCCTTCTAACCAAGTACTTTAGCCCAAACATCCTCCTTTCTCATTGTTATTAGGAAAGCATCCTTACCATCTTGTACCTACTGGGATTCTATTAAACAGCATTGAGAGATGAGAAAAAAAAACCATATTAGCCAGCAGTTATCAATAATGGTCCCACGCTGTCTAGGGGCATACATTAGAACTAAGCAATTCTTCAGTAATCACTGATTAGAAAGATTACTAAAATACAGGAGTACATCACAGAAGGATGAATAAAATGGCAACAACAGAAAAAAACAAGTATCTCTTCCAATTCACCTACAGCATGCCCTGGACCTTCTCTATGTAATAATGTAATATCATGTAGGTTTGACATGTATCAAAAGCAACAGTAACATGACACTCAATAATCCATCTGGACCGCTTATATGGACAACTGAAAACAGAATGGGAGCTTTTGGGTTGGACTTTGGAGATGCTCCTTAACTTTAGGACAACTCCCTTTCTGTTTATTCTTCTCTCATCCTGTGTCTTGAAATGCTCTTACAAACCATGCCTTTCCAGATGTCAGATATTATCTTACTACTAAAGTTAAAATACTTTTTTGTAAGACAGACACATATAACACTAAAGGTTTTCAATTTAAACTTTTTCACAACCTTGTAAAAAATGGGCAGACATTTTATTTGTATTTAATCACTAAACTATATATATATATATATATATATATATATATATATATATATGAATGATATACCATCATTCTAAACAGATGAAATGTTTACGTTTTTGAATCCCCACTCAGAAATGGAAACTTACCAGGTGATCTAGGGAAAGTTACACAGCCTTAGAGCAAGGCAATGGCAAACCTAACAAATCTTACCTAGAAAAGATAGGTTTGCTTTAAGCTGACTTGAAGTTAGATGACAATGACAACAGCAACAGCCATTATTCCACTTAATGGACCCTCCTATAGGTATAGTGAGGAATGAAAACAAAAACAGACAGGGCAGCTTATGCACTGCTAATTTCAGTACCTTCCATCTGCAAGCACTGAGCTGATCCACAGGTAAGAGATGCAGTTGCCGTATGTCACCCTGAGCTGTGTCCTTTGAAATGAATCCAGGCACATCAACCTGGCTCTTTGGTCTGCTGAGATTTGTAACAGCAATGAATATTAAGTCGAGAACAAAGGCTTAAGGTGCTTTATCAGTGAGATAAAAGCAATTGAGTGAAAGAGGACAAAGGTTTTACATCCGCTTTCACGCTATGCTGCTTGATGAGTCATTGCATATTTTAAAATGTGTATTTTAAATCTTCTCGGAAGCAAAGAGAAGATGCTGCCATTCCTGTCTTTAATAAATGCTGCGCTTCTAGACAATTCAATATATTACCTACTGTATACACTTCTTTAAAACTCCATATAGGTTCTTGATGAAAGGGCCCAAAGTAAGTGATTCAGACTCTTTCATAAAATGATTTGAATATCATTGTCATCATTTAAAGAAAGGAATGTTCACAGATTGAAAACACAATAATATGCTGAGTTCCTTTGGGGGGAGAGGGTGGGTTATAAATAATAATAATAATAATAATAATAATAATAATAAGAAGAAGAAGAAGAAGAAGAAGAAGAAGAAGAAGAAACACAACAAGATGAGTCCACAGCAGACACTCTGCTGGCTGTTGTATTGGATCACACATCGGACACTTCCCAAGTGTCTAGGACTGTGTGATGTATTGGTGAATAATGCACGCAGATCCCAGTAAGGTGGCCTTCTGCAGCTGGTAGATGGTAATTTTGTCAGCGCCGATTGTGTTTAAGTGCAGGCCAAGGTCTTTAGGCACTGCACCCAGTGTGCCAATCACTACTGGGACCACCTTGACTGCCTTCTGCCGGAGTCTTTGCAGTTCAATCTTTAAACCCTCATATCATGTCAGCTTTTCCAGTTGTTTCTCTGTCACCTTGGATTGCAACATCAACAATCCATACTTTGCATTTTAACATGATCGTAAAGTCAGGAGTATTCTTCCAAGATGGCGCCGAGGGATAGGACATGTGGCAACGCTGGGAATGAAAATCTTAGCCCAACCTAAGTTTATCAGCCTCCTAAGTCTAATTTGAAGTGTCAAACCCATCTTGCGTCTTGTGAATCCCTGAAGGGGTTCTTAGGGCATTGGATGAGGTGAGACAGAAGAAAGACAGAAGAAAGGTCTTAGAGACAATATTAATTAATGAATCAAAGTCATAACATAGCTGGGATTCCTTGTTCTCAAAACATGTACAGGAGGTGGCAAAACTGTGGTCAGCCATGAACAGGCTTATTGGCTTAGACTATGACCTCTGCATCCTGTTGTTTAGGCAGAACAGCACTGAACCAAAAGAAATATGGACACAGCAACACCTAACAATAGGTATTCATCTGTCCAGGCTGATGTGTTTTTAAAGCCACAGTGGCAATCCATTCTTTTTCCTTTTTTGTCTCTCGCTACATATAAGCATTGATGCTGATAAAATGTAGACTGACAGAAAGGTCTGATGAATTAGCACATTTCAAAGAGATCCCACATCAGCCTCTGAATAGTGGTCTCTGCAACCATAGTCGAGTCACTTCAATAAAATCCATTCTTTCTTGTGTTTTGGTGAAATTATAAAGGTAAAAACTGCTCACAGACAAACAAACTCAACTTGTCTCTGTTAAATATGTATTTAAACAGATTTTGCTGACAGATATTATTGTCTACAACTCTCACGACAGAGTGATAAAGATGAAAACACTAGATTTATGTAATACACGTTCCTTGAAACCAGCAGTCAGCAAAAGACAGATAGATGCAATCTAGTTGTCTCTTGCTGACTAAGGAAGACTGGTGCCCCAAGTGCTATGCTTTTGTTACACATGTGCATTTGCATTTAATTTAATTTAATTCACATTCTTGCATTTAACTTTGGGGGGGGGGGATGGGACAGTTTTTCAGGTAAACTAATAGAAGTGCAAAAGTAGCACTTTTGTTTATTTCTGCACATTAATTTCTGTAAAAGTATCTGTATAACTAGTTTCCTTGTAGTTAATAAGGAGGGTCTAAATTAATGCCAAGAATAAAAGGAGGCAACCTCTCCCATATTTAATTTTTACTGAAATGCAAACCAATTTTTACATACACTATATGCCACTATTCCTTAGCTGGGAGGACTGCAGAGTGTGGTAGCTTGCAGTGTAAAACCCAAAGTCCCAGCTCCATTTTTATCATTCTATCCAGATACACAGCTTGTCATCATAGACATGCCTGCCACTAAATAAATCTTATTGAATTCACCAGGAAATGTGTTAGAGCCACCTACTTTGCAGGATTTTTAAAGGAGGATTACTGTTGGTCACATTAGAGATAAAAGGGATACATATTTCCAACAATCAGCCAATTTCCTCTCCAGAAGAGGGTTTCTTCCTGAAATCAGACTTTCAAACGCAACCTTTGTTTACCTTCCAAGAACAATCTAAGCACACCAATTGCAAGGTATTTAGGTAAGGTAAAATAGCACTATGATGAGAAGGCATATTTTAACAATATAGGAAGCACCTCTTATAAAAACATACTATATGTAATACTGGCATAGACCCCAAGATATTACATGTTTATACATAATGTTACAATAGATCCTATTTTACTAAATGTATGTTCTGTCTTTCAACCAACTAATCTCTGATCCTGTATGGCTGAAAATTAGATTCATTGGCATTCATTTTTAACTAACCAAATTCTGCTCAAATCTTCATTAATTCTTTTTTAAAAACTTTTTTTAAAACTGAAAAATAATGCTCTCAAGCAAATGTTGATTGTTTCAATCAGGTACATATGATACTTATTCTATATTATATAAGTGTAGTCAAGGCCAATTAAAAATGGAAATAAAATGTTTACAACTGAATACAGTTTGCAACATAGAGACTCAGGATGGAGGTTTTATCATTTAAATTATAATTCTTCAATGCAGTCACACAACCACAATTTATTTATTCTGTCTGTCTGTCCGTCCGTCCGTCCTTCCTTCCTTCCTTCCTTGCTTGCTTGCTTCATTTATATAATGCTTTTCTCACCCCTGAGGGACTCAAAGTGGTTTCCAACATATTCCCAGCAAAATTCAATGTCTTACTAAACCACAACATCTACCTCCAAATATAAGAAGCATGTCCTGTATGCCTTCAAGTCTTTGACATAGGGTTAACCTACTATAGGACACTGTTGACAAAACTTAAGAATATTATTTATTTATTTATTTTATTTCAAACATTTGTATCCTGTCCTTCTCAATCGCCTGGGGGGAGGGGGACTTAGGGCAGCTTACAACCGGCAACAATTTGATGCCAACACATACAAACAAAAACAATATAACATAAATTAACTATTAGTTTTGTCATTGCCTCATTTTGTCATTGCTGAGAAAACATGACTTGCCCAAGATCACCAGAGCAGCTTCACGGACAAATGACTGAACCCTCACTTCCTACAAACCTAGCCCTACACTCAAACAGCTACACAATAATGGCTCTCTGGATTCTATTGGACCCAAAACAACAATACAGTGAAGCCTTTGTGAGCCTACTTGAAATGAATGTGAAGAAGAGTGAGACATCTGAATTATCTCCATGTATAAATAAAAAACACTACCCACATGAATAAAAGTACAGTGGACTTTTACCCATCTATTGTGTTTAGGTTCCAAACCCCATTTCGATACCAAAATACATGGATGCTTCAGCTCCATTACATACAATAGTGTCATATAAAATGTCAAAATCAAACGTTGTTTCCAAGTTGTGGATGGTTAAATTAGTGGATGCAGAATCCATGGATAAAGAGTGCCAACTGTAACATGCTGCAGAAGAGAGATGAACACATTTCTCTGTCAGTTTTCAATGGGTCATGGTCCCATTTTGTGGGGAAACAGTCATTCATTGAGTTCTCCATCTGCACTTTGAAACAGTAAAGTCACAAGCAGCCTACTGTACAGTTTTGGATATCAGTTCTAGGACAATGTGCATTGCAGGAGAAGGTCCTGACAAAGTAATGTACTTACTGAAAAGTACATGTTGCTTGCTGATTCACTACATAACTAACAATCAATACTGTGAGTGATGTGTGGGACTGCTTAGATGCAAACTGGAAGCCATCCCAGAAAAACAAATCAGATAGTTATGGTTATTTAAGGGTTAATGATGGCTATATTCCATACTTGGTTGATGAACACAGTTTTATTGAGTCTTAAAGTTGTTGTTTTATGTGTCTATGTGTTTTACTCTGTTGTATTTTATATTGTGTTTTATTTTATGCTATTTTTAGGCACCTTGTGCCATGTGTAAGCCGCCCTGACTCCCTTCGGGGAGATGGTGGCAGGATACACAAATAAAGTTATTATAATTATTGCTACTCGGGTCAGAGTTGGGCATTTCCGAGAAATACTTTTGGTTGAGTATCTTCTTGCATCACATTTTCATACCAGCATTGTGATCAGACTTCAGATTCACCTTGATTGAAGTACTAGTGTAAATGGCTTTGATTACTGGAATGGTGTTGCACATATCTCCAAGGCAAGGAAAGGCTGAGGCTAAGATCAGGCTCCCAATTATACAGAAAAATCTATTAACATGTTTCCTCACACTCTTAAGTACTGGAGTGTCTAGGAGAAAAACCCTTCTGATGTACAAAAAACATGTACATGACAATGTTTCCTAAACAATTTACACCCCAATGTGTCAGTATCCCTTGAAAATGTATATATTTAAGATTGTAAATAATTGTTGTTTTATGCCATCTAGTAATTTTCCGCTTATGGTAGCCCTAAAGCGAACCTACCACAGGGTTTTCTTGGCATGATTTCTCCAGAGGTGGCATGTACTTCCCTTCCTCTGAGAGAATGTGATTTGTCCAAAATCACATAACAGGTTTCCATGGTAAACCAGAGAATCGGACCCTGATCTCCAGAGCTCAAATTACTACTCCGCAATGGTATTAATTCAACATTTTGGAGGCTATTTATCAGTGTTGTACTATTACACACCCTTTGACTCATCTGCATTATTAGGAAACTTCACTTCAAAGTGCAATGATTCAGAAGCTACATGTTAGCACAGAAGAGGTGTAGAAATGTACAAAAATTTTGAAGAGAACATATTTACATTATGAAAGCAACTGTAAGATAATCCTGGCAGTAGAAGTATGCCTACTTCAAAATCCAATGCCAAGAACAAAACAAAAAACCTTTGTTTGTAAATAACTGAAAGTTATTGGTCCTAATGACTAATAGTAACATAATTTCACAAAATTTTCAAAGCTCAGTGAAACAGGTGCTCTCCCAAGGTTTTCTATAATGTGCTCACATTTCAGCAAATTCTCTTATTGAACTTCTCAAGAAGTGCAAGAGAGAAGAAGACCACAAGAGGTCATGCTTGTTTGGGCCTAAACCAACCTAAGCTCAGACTATGTCATATTTCTATTCAAAAGGCACACAATCTCCTGGCAAGACCTGTTCAAAATCTTAGAAATTTTAAGTCTAATGTTAGAGGTTTGGTTTTTACTAATATCTAAGAAGCAATGTAAAGATCTGGGCCTACCCTCACTGTTTTCAAACTATAATTTCATCAAGTTCATATCATTGAGTATTGGAGCTTGAGAACTAGCTAACAAAGCCTGGGAAGTGTCAGCTTCAAGGAGAATCATCCCTGGGCAATATGGGGAAAACTGTGGTTTCTTGCCAACTGGGGACAGGAAAAAAGCACATTACAAGCAGAATGACAACAGAACATCTTGCTGCACCCCAAAGAATAACAAACAGATTAATCATAAGCTTTCATACAGTAGAGCCTTTTTCAGATTTCTGTTTTTATGAGACAGTATAGTCCATCCATGTGTTCCTTTGAACTCAATTAGATTAACTTCTGATTAAAATGTAGGCGTCGGATTGTATAGTTCAATTGCATTTTAGAATGTATTTATTTTACTAGCTTGAGTACCTGGTGGTGCTTGGGTTATTTGCAAAAGGCACTGTTTGTATTCCCAGATTCCCAGGGCAATCACCCCCAAACTACACCTCTATTCACAGTTGGGCATGTTGGGTCTGTGTACCAAGCCTGGTCTAGATCTGTTATTCATAGTGTTCAGAGTACTCTGGGTGCAGGGTGAACTACAACTCCTATGCAGGTGGGTCATTCCTTCCCCAACCCCTTCAGTATGTTCTGTGTGCCATCAGGGTTCTGTGTGCCACGTGTGTCCCAGATCTGTCATTGGGGGCTTGAGAATGCTCTCTGGGTGCAAGGTGAACTACAACTCCCATGGGGTGGGTTAGTCCTCTCCCAAACTCTTCCAGTATGTTCAGTTGGTCACCAGGGTTCTGTGTGCCATGTTTGGTCCAGATTGGTGGGGTTCAAAGTGCTCTGGGTTCAGGGTGAACTACAACTCCCACATAGGTAGGTCGGTCCCTCCCCAACCCCTTCAGTATGTTCTGTGGGTCACCAGGGTTCTGTGTTTAAAATGTGGTCCAGATTCGTTACTGATGGGGTTCAGAGTGCTCTGGATGCAGGGTGAACTATAACTCCCACACAGGTGGATCAGTTCCCCAAACCCCTCCAGCATGTTCTGTTAGTCATGGGGGTTTTATGTCCCAAGTTTGGTCCAATCCCGTCATTCATAGGGGTTGCAGTGGTCTCTGGAAGTGGGTGAAGGTACTGCAAATTCCACTGTCAGTGGTCCATCCTCCCTCAACCCGCACCTGGACAGAAAGTGCATCATAGGGAATATGTGTGTCAAATTTCATCCAGGTGCATAATTTGTTCGGGTTGCACTGGTTTCTGGAAGTGAGTAAAGCTACTGCAATTCCCATCTTCCCTGGCCCATCCTCTCCCAAAACTCACCAGGATATAAAGTATGTCATGGAGAGTCTGTGTGGCCAGTTTAGGCCAGGTCCATCATTCGTGGGGGTTGCAGTAGTTTCTGGATATGGATGAAGGTACTGCAAATCCCATCATTTATGGTCCATCCTTCCCCAAACCGCACCAAGATGTAAAGTGTATCATGGCGGAGGCGGTTTGTGTGGCAAGTTTGGTCCAGGTCCATCATTCATGGGGTTCACAGGGGTCTCGGGAAGTGAGTGAAAGTACTGCAAACCCCATCTTCTGTGGCAAGTGTGGTCCAGATCCATAATTGGTTGGGTTCACAGTGCTCTCTTGATGTAGGTGAACTACAAGTCCCATAAATCCAGGTCAATTCCCCCCAAGCCTCTTGTTCAGTAGCTGATCAATTCCTGTTTGCTGTGTGCCATAGGAAAGGGTAGTAAAGTATTAAGTGAAAGGAAGTGGGTGGGGTCATGCAAATTCCACAGCAATGGAAAGAGCAAGGAATCCTGGGATGTCCATTCTGGAGGTAAAACAGAACATCTAGGATAATACTGTCCCTGAATGAAAATCCTTGGGTGGAAGGATGCTGTTTGGGGAGGACATTGGCAGGGTCTCGGCTACATGTTCATGGTACCCGCTCTAACCTGTGATGTTCTTGGAGGGGGGGGGGCATGGGTGTCTCCTGCGTAGTGGGAACTATAACCTGTCTGTGGAGGCAGGAGGCTGTCTGTATAAGTGGACACCTCCTTCACATACACATTTTCCCTTTTATTATGTGTATAGATTTACAGCTAAATAACAGAGTGACTTGTGATCATTTAGAGATGAACTACATTTTTTTAAAAAAGAAGATACTATTTCTCTTTACAATACAGAGTTTAAAATGCTTCTACTTCATCCCTCTATGATCTCTGATTTCTTGTGCTATGCTCATGTGAACTTATTCTCAAGCAAATCTCACTAAACTAAGCTGGATGAAGTTATGAGTATAAATGTATAGAATTGCACTGTCTAGTGACTTTATAGGTAGCCACCATGAAATACAACTGAAAAGTGAGTCTCAAATGTTAGCTCATGTCTTGTTTTTCCTTATATATGTTTGGAACAATGCAATTGTCACTGAAGAAGACTGATCTTTAATAGAAGGATGCAAGAAACATCTGCCATAGTAGATACAGTTGGGGGAGAATCAAGACATCTGGATAGTAATAGTTAGATTCCAAAGTAGCGTTAACCAAGCTGTGAAATATTCCTGAACATCTGGATGGATTTTGGATGGCTTTAAAAATCCAAAATATATTGCTTTCCTTCAGCAAACACACATGTGCACACACGCATAAGCTACTGAACACATTTGGTTTACAGCTGAGAACTGAAAGGACTTTTATTGTGTTACTTTTTCTCAAATAGTTTGAATTTTGTTGTCAAAAAGGGCATGCTCATTTGAACTTTTCATGTTTTGTCATTTTCCATAATTATTCTTGGACCTAATTACTGCAACATATCCTAAGGACACGGAGCCATATGGTTATCTGTTTTATGAATATGCAGGTCCAAAATGTGGGGTAAAATGATATATAGAAAGTGTATTTCCTTATGCCACTTCTGTAAAGCATGATATTCTTCAATGTTTTTGGATGGCAGTTTCCATTTTAATGAATCAACACGGCAATGGTCATGAAATATGGAAGTTGTAACCCAAAATATCCTGAAAGTGTCAGGTTGAAGAAGTCTGTTGTAAGTTTTCCTAAAGTGAATATGCAACGTAATCAAAGTACTTCACTCTTAACGTCAAATTTTAAAAGCCTATTTTGAAAGCAATGTTAGTTACTGTGATATGGATGATAATAAATCAATACCTAGACATTGTAATCTATAGGGTTAAATGAATAATAATTTCTTCACAGTCTTCCACAGAAATATGGTATCAAATGCTGAATGAGTATGGCTCTTATTTTGTGGGTCCAAGACCTGCAATTTCACTTACCCACACACAAAAAGATATGTCCTTTCTAGAAACTATGTCCTCCTGCATGATTTTATGGTGGCCTTCCACAGGACATTGAGCATTAATCACATTGGAGGACCTAGAAATGCTAGAGAGGTATTCTCTATATGCCTTTTCGTAATTCCTCAAGTGCGATTTTATTGTGCTGACAATCCTTCCATCAGAAGAAAAAACTTGTTTTATTTAAATCGATATTTAACAGTGAAGTTTTTAAAGAACATGTAAAAAGTGCTGTACTACTTTTATCAAACTGTTTCAAAAAGTTTTTTATTTTTAAATTGCATTTTCTTCTTTTAACTAGAATTTTCAATTATTTTAATATTGTGAGTAGTTTAATTCTATTTTTATTTTTATTGTTGTGTGATTTGATCTGTATTCTTATTAAAACTATAAAACACCTTCAGTCTTAATCTTAGGAGGAAGCAGAGAATAATGATGTTGATGATCTTCCTCTTTTTTCTCTTCCAGAGCGACAGGAAAAAAGGAAGAGCGGGCTCTTATGTTTCAAATAGTTTTGCTAACAACAAAAACCCTGTATAAATCATTTTGCTAAATTAAACACGCTGCTTGATTAATGCAGCAATACCCAATGAATGCCATATTGTACATTCATTGATTATACACACCCACACACACACACACACACACACACAAAATGAATTTAAGGCAAAACTGATTGCCCATTTCATGCATATCTACATGGAAGAAAGTCTCAGAGTTCAGCAGGGCTTACCTCTAGACTACTAGGTACCGCAGTGTCATTTATGCTGAACTGGATAAATACACTGTACATATAACAAATATGATACACAGGGTTACATCTGTGTAAAAGGAAAGACATATTTACCAGACATATCAACCTGCTAGAAAAAAACCTTACTTCAGCACAGCCATCAAACAGTGGCACGGCACAAGGGATTTTAAAACTATTTGTAAACAAATACATATGAAGCAGCCCTAGAATCCCATGCCAAGAAAAACATCAAATATCCTTTGATTTGCTTTGCTCTTCATCCATAATCTCAGCATGCGATCCAAAATGTGTTTAAGGGCAAATCATTTTCTCATAGAGATCTTTTGTGCAGATTCAATTTTAAATAATAAAAATCACTAGCATCTAGAAGCAAACCATATGTGTTAGTATTTCTGTTGCCAAACCTGTGCATACCATTTATAACACCAGTGTGGAAGACATCTGATGTTAACCTGGGGTATCCAACTATTATTGCCTGCCCTAATGAGTTTTTGCTAGGAGTCCATGCCATCTAAGTGGGCCCATAGGTGTCATAATCACAATTATACCCAGATCTCATCACCTACAAAGTGTATTGTTTGTGCTAAATCGCCACTGCTACAAACACAAAATGCATTGTAACTTCAATGCTATAAAGCTCCTGCCTTGTGTTATTCTGTAGCCACAATAAAACACTTCAACATCAGATGTTAGTTGATCATCGACAGTGATGAATGAAGCAGCACAACACAACTTGGTCTTTCATAGCTATTTGTTCTTCAGTGCCCCACTGATAGCAATACAACTCTGTTTTGTCAGTAAACTGCACAGATGCAATTCCAAAGCCAGAGGGGAAATAGATAAGATCTCTTAACAAGGTGTCATCTTTGCAATGTCATTTTTGTGACCAATACCTCATTTTAAACAGATGTCATGGTGAACTTTACCAGTGCTCTCTTTCAACTACGAGCTCAAAAGCTCAATATCTATTTGAGATTATATGGTCCTTCTTCTTATATTGTTTTACCCATGATTTCATACATTTTTCTACTGCTCTTAAGGACAGAAACCATCACAAGGGAGACTGCAATGTATTTTTGATGCAAAGTAAAGAACAGATCTATGCAAACAATAAGTATTCAGTTAAGCCAAATAAAATAGCAAGAGATAAAAGCTTTCAGAACATGAATTGCACAATGCACTGACATTAACCAAACCCCAGGTTTAACAAATAATTGTGTTATCTTGTCAGGCCATGCACACCAGAAGGAGGCAGAATATCTTTCCCCTTAGGAAAATTATGTTTCCAATGTTTTTCTATCTGTTCATTTATCCTGAAAGCAATCAGAGATTTGGTCCTCCATAAAAGATGCACTGCAGGAGGAGCCAGGCAATGTGCAAAGTTATGTTGCATCCCAATCCCTTTCAATCTCTGTCCCCTTGTCTTCTCTCTCCTGTGTTGTGTAGTATCCTAATGTGCTTATGAATGTAAGTGCCATTCAATTTTTCAAAGTTATAGAAGTTAACCAGATAAAGGCAGAACATGTCACTAGGGCTAATTGTTGGGATGTTCTTCCCTTTCCCCAAGGCTCAGTAAGAGTAAACTGGCCAGACCAAAGCCTGTGGACCACATCCTTAGAAAGTTGACCCATGACTGGCATTGTACTCATTGCCACTTGAGAATACACATGCATTATTTTGAGCACCTGCAAAACTAGACATTGAATACTCCCTAGAGAATTCCACCACCTCCTGAGAGGGGAGTTGGAGAAGTAACAGCTTGCTCATTGCATTAGCTCCTTCTTCCCTCACATTAGCAACACTGAAGAAGTGAGCAGAAGAGAAAGAGCAGCTCTAAGAACTCCTAAGGTGCATTTCCAAGAAGATGAAAGGCTCTGGGATCAGAGGCCAGGTATGAACTGTTACAAGAAAGATATGTGGACCAAAGTCAGGGAGCATAAATTAGGCTATCTAGTCTGCTGGTTGTCATGATAAGATAGATCTGAGAACTCAATCCATTGACTAGCAATTGGTAAACTTTACAAAGCAAAATGGTTCTTGATCACATAATCACAAGCTAGCCATGATTAACATTCTCCGTTCCACAACCACCAATGGGATTTCAGGAGGAAGCCAGTTATGGTCAGCTACAACCACCCATGGGATATTTCTACTGAAATCATGTGAAGTATCATACAGTCACATTTCTTTAAGACTGTCATTCTTAACAGAGCAAATGGGTTTTTCCACCACTTTGCAATTGCTCAGCTCTATGGGTAAATGCTTCAAACATTCCCATAGGCAGAGGAACCAATTTGTGAGTACAATAGATACAGTCTATAACAAGGAGAGTATCTCCACACTCCATGGTTTTATCTGTGTCACAAATGACCACATTCTCATTAAAATGGGCATGCCAGACATTGGTCTTTTAATTTAAATCCCTTTCCCCTATGAGTTAATGAATCATCTCAAGTTTTGATTTGCACTTGCTCATCTCTTTAGCACACCTTTTTGGTCTGCATCTTTGATGTGAATTAATCCAATTCACATGCCTTTTCCCAAACCATCTTTCTCAGGAGTGTAATGACAAGAACCAAATTAGGCCCAGCTGTCTAAGTGGAAGGGAGTTCTCTGCCCATAAGTCATGCTTTGTTAACTGGCAAAGAATCTGCCAGAAACAGCCTTCCAAAATTCCTGAGTGGCAAGCAAGAGATTTCATTATTTTCAGTCATTTACCTGGGCTAGTCAGCATGCTGTAGTTTGGAGAATAAAGACAGAAAGGCAGACACAAGCAGAGCTGTAGAAGCTTTTCCATAACTTCAGCTCTAACATGAAATGAGGCTGTGATCTCTTCACATTATGATCTTTGTAGGATCTGGTATATGTGTGTGTGTGTATGTGTGTGTGTAACATTTAAACTGAAATTTCAAATGATAGGTTTAAGATTATTATGGATCAATAACGTTGAAGAAAAGAGCTCAAAGTTCTAAACAAACAATGTTAAAAAGCACTGTAAATCAGTAAAATTATCATACCAGTTACAGAAGTGCTTTGAACATTCCTTGTGATATATAGACAATAAATGTAATGTGGTGAACAAAATACTGTACACAAAATCACAGTTAACTTGGATGGGCTCCTCTAATTGAAAATATTTAATCAACCAAAAGTATCTTATATATTAACAAAGGTCTGATTTCTCTGAAGATGGTCCTACTGTATAAATTCAGATATAAATCTAATCAACAAAACTATCAAATATTTTTGTTTTTCTTCTGTTTTTCTTCTATGGAACTCAAATGAGCTTCCACAGGATTCCCAGGCAGATTGCTATTCTGACAGAGCCTGTGTTGTAGTGGTTAAAGTTACAGACTGCCTCTTGAGGGGCCTAGTTACCACAAATCCACAAAACTAGCATTGTGACATTGGGCCAGTCTCTCACTGTCCTAATCTGGTTCTCCTTACAGTGTTGTAACAATGGAATGAGGAAGAAGAGACTGTATATATGCTTTCTTGAGAGATCTTTGGAGGAAGAGTGAAATGGAACAAACATACAGACACCAGTCAGAATTGGATTTCCCAAAGACCACTAAGGCCCCTTCTACACTGCCATATAGCCCAAATAACCAAACCAGATAATTCACATTATCTGCTTTAAACTGGTTTATATGAGTATACACTACTATATAATCCAGTTCAAAGCAGGTAATCTGGATTTTATATGGCAATGTAGACAGGGCCTAAGATAATCAAATAGGTGACACTTAGAAAACCCTGTTGAGAATCACATGTAAATGGAAGAAAAGACAACACTAGTTTATGAGCAAGTACTGCATATTGTTTCCAAGGTTTTCCACAATTACAACAATGAATACTCAGGAAATTCCAAACTGAACAACACACTAAAGACAGAGTGAACACCAGCCAAGCCAAAACTAATGTGTAGAAACTATCACATTGGTTTTGGGCAGGCAATGTCCTATCATCAGTGGCAGTACATTTCTCTGAGGCCTTTGCAAAAACACAAAAATCTCTTGGGTGAATGCTCTAAATTTGTGCAGAAGGAGCACCTGCCAAATCATGAGCAACATACTTTTGGCCTGGGCAGTACCCCTTCGCGTACAAACTTGTTCCAAGAGTGCTACTGCCCACGCCAAAAGCAAAGCAGTAAACATTCAAATGATACTCTCTAAACCAGATGGAATCCTGTGTGAAGCGACTGTAGACCTCAGAGAACTCGGAAACTTTATAAATACACAATTAGAACTGGCCTGCTCTGCCCGGTGAATGTCACGCTGGCTTGGAAATGAACCAGCTGACATTAAGTAACTCCACATATTTTCAGTCAAGTTGTCTTCTGGAAAATAAGTCTAACCTTAGTCTTCAAAATATTCTCTTGCTTCCCCTAAAAGCAAGGACATGGAAATTTGAACCTCCTGATTTGATTTTCTGCCCCCCTGAACTTTTAGTTCCCACCTCGTACAATCCCTGAATATCTTTTGGATGACAACTCCCAGAATCCCTTGCTTGCCACAAAAAAAAAAGAGAGATTTTAGCAGTTGCAATCTAACAGATAACACTTCCAAATTCTGGTCCTGGACAGAACTTGTGATAACAGAAATCTAAATATATGAAAGACCAAAGGCTCCAACAACATGACCACCACCTTTACTGATTTAGTAGGAATAGCAGCCATATGCAAGTATGTCCTGGTCGCTCTCTCTTTTCTTATTTTGTGCCTGGATGTACTGCATAGGAATACAGGCTCAAATCTTATTTTCTTGGTAAAA